>NW_025336010.1:5469520-5476544 GCF_004798865.1 Varanus komodoensis
GGGAGGAGGCCAGGATGCTGGGAGGAGGTGGTGGAGCCCTCAGCCCCAGCCTCCATTCCTTCTGCCCTTTGCTTAGCCCTCCTTGTCCTCTCCAAGGCCTGTATGGGTAGCCAACAGAGTTCTTTCCATGGTAGTTGTGAAGTGGTGGGGTGGAGACATGGCCTTTGATGCTCCAGCTTCGGGGCCACAGGATCTTGGAGCTGAGATTCCGAAGTAAGCTGGGGCCTTACAGATGATGCCAGGAGGCAATAGGAACATACCTTAGTCAAAAAACACCTGTAGGGCACTAAGCTGGGCAAGGCTGATGGGTCCAACTGGAAACCGTCAAAGCGGCAGCACTGGAAGCTAATTGTAAATGCAGCACCTGACCCAGCAGCCGGCTCTGCACCATCAAAATCTGTTGGATGTATTTCTCTGCCCTTGTGCAAACAGAATAACACAAATAGGCCCTAAAATAGATGGTAGTCCATAGGGATCAGAGTGATTAGCATAATGCACTTAGGAGAGACAATGTCCAGAGGGAGTTTCAAAGCTCAGAATAATGGGAAACGTTGCCACCTGTTTCCATTCATGCTAGCTTGTTTAGATACAGTTCAAAGCAACTGGCAGCTGGCATTTAAAAGCTAACTAAGCAGAGCAAATCCTCCCTTCTTTGAGGACTGTCACTTTCTGCTGGTGAAGTAACAGTAAACAAGAAGGTATTTCTCCAGACATTTCTGCTGATGCGCTTCTAATGCATTGGGCTATGACTTCCAGCATTTCTGATCATTGGCCAGGCTGGCTGGGGCTTGTGGGAACTGAAGTCCAAAACATCTGGAGGGTATCCAGTTCGGGAAGCCTGGTTCCTGTGAGTGTTCATCAAGCAGCCTTATCTTGAATCAGAAGGTGAAGCAGAACGTTATGCGGGGTGTGTAGAAAGTGGATGAGGAACTTCTTCCTGTCTCGTAACACTACAAATGGGGGTCATCCAATGCAGCTGAATGGTGGGCTGGGTGGATGCCTGGCCACCTTTTCCCAGCAGAAGTTGGCAAGTGCACATAGCTAGCTGAGTCTTTATGGCAATGTTGTTAGTGCTGTTCAGCTGGCCAGGTTTTGCACTCGGGCCACTTTCATATAGTACCAGTGTTGTTGGGTTCACATGTTGATGATACCTGCTAAGCACAGTGGTGAAATGCAGTTGAATCATGGGAGGAAATGACTCATATTTCTTGTGAGTTTATTATGCCTACTGTGTTCATTGTTGGCGTGAATGTGAAACAGTCTTTAAAAAAATAGGTCTTCCCACAAAAGCAACATCTACTTGGAGGGTAGGGTCTGTGGGGCTACTGGGTCATATGGCAGCCCCCAGTTGTGTGGGTGATGTGGTTGATCTGATTAATATTCATACCACAACCAGCATCACAGGCCCCCATGGGAGTGCAAGGCTGGTAAATATGGGGGACAATTGTGACTTCTTTGTCCAGTTGGTTATGGCTGTCAGTGTCTCTGCCTTGACATTCTGTTGTGCCTGATAATTACGATATTTGAAGAAGAGTTAGTGTGTCATACCAGCAGAGGACTTCAATTTGGTATATTATTTGGATATAATAGTACGGTTGTTGTTGTTGGTGGTGGTTCCTCCTCCTCCTTTAAAAGGGAGCCAGCTTTTACTTCTTCCCAGGAGTCTGATTTCCACAGCATGCAGCAGAATCTAGTATGTGCCAAGAAGCTGAGTAACACCAAATCCAGGTAGCCGATTTCCACTTCTAAAGAACTCTGTGCCAGCTCTGACACAGTGTCTGTATTGGCTTTCACTAACAGAGCCGCTACATCAGCTCCACGCCAACCAGCCAGCCAGCCAGATGGGGATCAAAGTGTAGGTCCAGACCAAACATTAATTTTTGTATTAGTTGCTGAATTTTGAAAGTCATTGTATGTTTATGGAGATTGTTGATGGGATTTATTATTATTTTGAAGAAATAAAAACCCAAGATGCTGTCTGATCTTGCACAACATCACAAAAACTCTCAGGAGTTGGATTAGATCATGGCAGATGTCTCCACCTGCTCTGCAATTTTAGCATCATGGTGAAGAGTTCTATTGATCTCAGAGATCAGCTCTGCAGCCACTCAGTGCATAGCAGCGGGGCGTGAAGGACAAGTGTAACACCCTCACTGCCCCCTGGCCCTGTGCTTCTCCCTCACTGTTACCACCTGCTGCTTCATCTTCTTCTTGCTCTGGTCTGTGCAATAGTGACGCAGAAAAGGAAGAGCAGCTGATGCCTCAGCTTGCTTGCTCCCTGCCTCTCTGCATGTCAGATGAACCAGCTGTTGTAGTGAGGAAAAAGAGGAGATGGCAAAAAAGCAGCTAGTGACAACAGCAGGAGAAGGCAGACTGGGCAGGGGCATTGGCTGGGTCTTGCGCAGGACCACCCAAAACCTGGAGACAGCTTTGACTAATAATATGGTAAAAAGCAAGCACAACAACAACCCAGTCTCAGTGGTGCTGCAAATATCTCAGGAAGATGCATCTGCATTTGCTAGGGATGTATTTGACATGAGCATGTGGCTCTATTGTAAAAACCACCACTTTCATATCTTGGCAAGACGCTTCCTTTAAATGGGTGAGGGACTGGCTTTCCACCAGGAAGCCAGCCCATTTTCTTCTGCTGCAACATGCATCTTGGTGCTGTAGGACTCTGGGTTGTGTGGCTGAGCAGCTGGCCTCTTGGTGGCCCACTCACTGGAGATGCTTCTGGTCAGAGCAGAGCCTCTTCTCACTGTTTCAACTTAGCTGGCTGCAAGCAAAAGGCACATAAGACATTCCTTCATGTGGGGAACCCTTGACATCATCAGCCGCAGATTCAGTTTAAAAACAAACAAACCCGACACTCCAAGTGCAAGGGAGAAAATAAGAGGCCAGCTTCTCCAGCTATTTGAGCCTTCAGCTATTGCATGCAAGCATTTCCAAAAGTGCATGCGTGCATGCATGTGTGCATGCATGCACATGGACATTTAAGTTAATAATGCCTTTGTTGCTCAGCTGTCCAGTACCCAAACGTGCCCAGGTCAGAGCAGTTATACCACTGGGGAAAACCTCAATGACCTTCTTTCAAGGCTCTCTGTCCTTTGCCAGCCGAAAGTAGTCCCTAAACGGGCTTTAAGGACCAGGGTTAATGTGCTGTTGAGAAATGGCAAACTCACTCATGCCCTTGAATGGTGGCTGGAACAAGATGCAGAGCCTGAAGCCTCGAAGAAGAATAGTGACTGGAAAACTGGAAGAAGAAAAGAAAGGCACGTTACAGGGTGAAAACCTAGTCCTGTGCTGCCCTGGAGTGCCGGAGCAAATCTGCTGGGCTTGAAGTACAGAAGGCAGGTTTAGTCTGAACATTAGAAGAAACAATGGTAGAAGCAGTGACCTAGGTGTCATGGGTTGTCCATTGCTGGAGGAGTTTGGACAGTTACCTGTAGGATGCTGCAATTCTGCAATGGCATGTTTGTATGAGAGGGAGGTGGGGGCCAAAATATGCGTGTTTAACATATTTGTCTAGCAGCAACCCTTTCACTTTTATTTCAGAGTAGTCCAGATTGAATCCCTAGCATGGAGGGTATGGGGCTTTAATATCCAGACTGGACCCCCTGCACCTATAGAATGAAAAGAAGCCATTGCTGCCAAACAGCACATTTGAAGCAGTGTCTGGTTTGGCCCTGAACACAGGATTTGATGGAGTATGACTAACTCAAAGCAGCAGCAAGGACCTATTGGGCTGCTTTTCTCATTAAAACACTTTTGTTGTTGCTATGAACAGGGTCATCAGTGTGCATAGTGCCTTACTGAGTTTCCCAAGTGCGGATGACTGGGTCCCTGCCTCCATGGAGCTTACAATCTAGAGGTGGACTGGAACCAAAGGGAGTGAGGAAAGAACATGGATTAGGGTTTGGGTTACCTACATGCACTTAAACCTTTGTTATAGTTTGCAGTGATAATTATGCTGTGTGCATATGTGTGTAGGAATTAACCCATTCCACAAACCCTGTTCCCAAGATCTAAGACCATCATTCCTCAGACCACTAATAGCCTCACTGTGGAGCACAAAACCAACACACTAAGGGTGGCCCTCTCTTCCCAGCTCCCCAGCAGAGTTGTGGGTGGCTGCAGGGGTGGGGCTTTTGAGCAGGTAAATGGTTTGTGTGTGTGCGAGGGGAAGGCCTCATACTCCCTTCAAGCAAGTCTGGCATGATGGCTAAGATGGCAGTGGGGCTCAAGGCAGTCCAACATTTCATGCAAAATTCAGTTCAAAAGGGATCACGGCTGCTCTGAAAAGACACAGTTCACGATATACAGGGGTAGAAGACCTAGAACCTCACTCTTCTGGGCTCAGCCTGTTTGCTTTCAGCTTCCTCTTGGTCTCTCTCCCTCTCCCTCCTCCTTCTCCCCATCAGCACTTGGCCGAGTTCCACGCCTCCTTTCCAAGGTCCAACAAGGAAGGCAATCAGTCACAGAACTGCCACCCCTGTCACCCATTTAGCAACCAGTCATATTTTTCCTGATGTCCTTGGGGGTAGCTGATCCCCCTTGGCCAATTTTGTGGGGGTTTCTAAGTCTTTCTGCCCAGCTTGGTCCAAGGATCTGGCCCCCTCCTGCAGTCCCATTGCCTCAATCCAATTCTCACATTCCTCCATTTGCATCGATTACAATTCTGTACCACTAGTGGCCAAAACTTTCTGGGCAATTTACCAAGGATGTGGCCAGGACCCTTGGAGAAGTGGAGTCTGCCGCTGGACTCTCGCCCCTTCCTGGCTTTTAAATGCAGCTGGGTGGGTGAGTGGGGATTGCTGGCTGAATGACTGCGGGAGTGGGGAATGCCTTTTTACAGGGAGGTGTGATTCCATCCTGTCTACAAGAAGCGCTGCTGAGTCTTTGTTTAAAAGAAAGCACCACTCTGGACAATTTCTCACTGGTCTCCAGTGTTCTTTCGGGGGCGAGTGTGTGAGGTGGCTTCCCGGCTGCAGGGATTTCTGGATGAGACAGGCTGGACAGAAACTGGACAATGTATGCTGAAAACTGCAAAACTGCAACAGGGAGTATGTGTTACTCGTTTCTGCTGAACCTCCTGACGGCTTTTGATATCATCAATCAAAGTAAACTTCTGGGGCATCTCGTGGTGATGGGCCATGGAGGCAGCATTATATGATGGCTTTTGTCCTTCTTGGAGGGATGACCTCAGAAGGAGGTGCTGGAGCATTCCTCTTTGTCGCATGGTATCCCTCAGGGGTCCATTTATCTTTCATGCTGTTTAGCATATCCATGAAACCTCTAGGAGAGATTTCCAGATTTGGGTTTTTTAGTGCCACATATTTTCGATTTCGATTCGATTTATATCCTGCCTTTTTCCTACAAAGGGCTCAAGGCAGCTTACATCATTCTCCTCCTCCATCTTATCCCCACAACAACAACCCTGGAGGTAACTTGGGCTGAGAGTCAGTGACCGGCCCAAAGTCACCCAGTTGGCTCCATGGCTGAGCGGGGACTTGAACCCAGATCGCCTGAGTCCCAGTCCCATGCTCTTAACCACTACACCACACTGCTATGCACTGAGTGGCTACACCACATATGCACTTAGGGCACCCAACTCTATCTCTGCTTTCCATCTAAATTCGAGGAAGCTGTCCTAGATTTAAGTTGATTGGTAATGGGCTGCATGGGGGCAAACAAACTGAAGATTAATCCAGACTAGTCAGAAGTGTTTTTAATTGGTTGAGAGGGAATAGGGATCCAGCCAATGTTGGACGGGGTTGCACTCCTTCTGAAGATCCAGGCTCACAGCTTGGATGAGTGTGCACAGATGAGGCTCATGTGCAAAGGGCTCCCATTTCTAGAGATGCCTGATCTGGCCACTGACATGCAGACCTTAGCTACAGCTCATCCGGACTCCTGAACTGGGCTCTATGTGGAGCTGCCTTTGAAAACTATTCAGAGACTTCAGCTGTAGGCCATCCTTCCCCAGCCTTGTGCTTTCCAGACACGTTTGGATTGCACCACCCAGAATTCCCAGTCAATGGCCCTGCTGCATGGGAATTCTGGGAGCTGCGGTCCAAGTGCCTCTGAAGGCCTCCAGGCTGGGGAAGGCTGCTGTAGGCAGGCCATTCCCTGGGGCTGGCTGCAAAAAGCAGGTGACACCTTTGTTACAGCAGCTTCATTGGCACCAGCCTCTTTCCAGGCAGAATTCAAAGTGGCTGCTATGCCCAATAAAGCCCTGAGTGGCTTGAGGCCAGGTCACCGGAATGACCAGACTCTCCCCTATGAGCCTGCCTGGCTCTTAAGATCTTCTGGAGAGGCCCCTATTTTGAGACTGCTGCCTTCAGAGGCATGTTTGGTGGCTGCAGAAGAGAGGGCCTTATTGGTGGCTGCTCCCCGGCTGTGGTACTCACTCCCATGGGAGTCTAAGTTGGCTTCCTCTCTGGTGCCCTTCCGCCAACAGGCAAAGGCTGCTTTATACAAGAAGACGTTTGGCTTATAAGTGGTCTGTTGGGCTGGGTGGGTACTAATTGCATTCCTTCATGTAATTGTCATGTTTTATTGTAAGGCACTGTTTTATTGTTTTAATCCATTTCAATTGTGCCTATAAGATGCTTTGAGCGCCATCTTTTGGTGGAAAAGTGGCATTCAAATCGAAATTACAATATTGTTCATAATGTAAAGAACATACATGCACATGTAAAAGCACTCTGCTCTACAAATCGCCTGAAGGTAGAGGAAGGTTCTTAACCTCATGCTGAAACTATGCTTAACCTGGTATGTTGGTACCAGGTGGGCTACCACTAAGACGACCACTTTTAAAACACAACATTTATAGATCTCTTGCAACCTGCCTAGTCTAGGCTGGCAAGAATAAATCAGGCATCTTGGTGGGAAACATTCTGAGGAGAGATTTTGTGGAAGAGCAAGAATTGGTAACACATACCTGATCAAATCTGTAAAGTAATTTATTAATTATTTTATTTAATTCTATTTAACGTTTTTCTATGCTGCCCCAATACTAAAA
>NW_025336010.1:5476644-5495673 GCF_004798865.1 Varanus komodoensis
TTTTAGTATTGGGGCAGCATAGAAAAACGTTAAATAGAATTAAATAATAAATTTGTAACTGAGTGTAAATTGCCGCAAAATGATGTGCTGTAGAATGGGCCCAAAATTCCAGAATGGATTATGACCTTTCAGGCAGGCACAATCTGTGTCTAAATGACACCGTTTCTGTGCATGCACTGAGTCAGTTGATGTGATCCTTTTCTTTCTTAGGGAAATGGGATGATGTCACTTTAGCCCTTTTAGTGAAAGGACTTTTTTTCTGGCTTGGTGAGTAAAAGTGTACTTCAGTGGGAGCTGGTGGGTGGTGCTAGAGTTTGGCTGTGAGAGGAACACTGGAAAGGGAATCCAGGTGGGGGTGCATGTGCAGTTGGCTGCCATGATGGCGGGTGAGGCTTTGGCAGGCGATGCTTGCTGCTTCCTCGGGCATTACCTTCATGTTATTGAGCAAACTATGCAAACCCTGGGAGGAATGGTGGCGGCAGGTTCACCTTGCACTAAATATCCATGGATCCCAGTCCTTGCCTCCTACTGAGCCTCCATCAATTCCCATTCCTTCTGCTGCTTATGGCTTTGCTGGATTGCAGCAAGCCATGGCCGTTATCTCCTACAGAGGAATTCCTGTTCTGTTTCTTTCTCCCCTTCTCCTGCCTCCCACTTTGCTTTGCTCAGCAAGGCAATGAAGAGGGTGGGCCTCTGGCTTTCCCAGGGAGTTGGCATCTGGGAAGCCCCTCTGGGACTCGGTGTTCAGAAGCCTCTCCTGTGAGGGCGCCCAACATGTTTCGTGCACAGTGGTGGCAGCTGCCATGGGTGCATCTGAGCATGATAGGATTGAGTGCTGTCAGAACAAGGTTGCCAGACGAGTGCAGAGACTAATATCAATCTGATCTCACTGGGGGCTAGGACTATACTTAGCCCCTGGCCTAGGTTAAGTATGCCTCCTTCCTGCTCTCGCTCGCTCGCTCTCTCTCTCTGTGTGTGTGTGTGTGTGTGTGTGTACACAACCCCTGTTCATCTGATTATGTTTATTGCTACAGGGAGCTGCTCCAAAAACCTCCTTGCTACTGGCTCTGTGCAGGATGCAGGTTCAGAGACCCCTGTGCCAAATGCGTACTGAACAGATGTCTGTGTGCTGCTGCTCAGCCACCTGCACCACCGAGCACAGATCTGGTGTTTTCTTAAGCTGGAGTATGTTGAAAGGAAGTGCCGTTCACGTCCCTGCCTGTGGCACACAGATTGGCGGGCCTCCTCGCTCTCCCCCACTCCATGCACTCAGTCATTATCTGTCTCATGCAGGGCTGTTCATCTCCTGCAATTCTGCAATGAATCTGGTATCTGGCACATAATTCGGATTCCTAAGAACTTCAGCATGCATTTTACAGAAGGAGGAGGTTCAGTGTCCCCAGCAGTTGTGGATATGCTTGGGTAGATGACTCTAACTGGGGGCGGGGGGGGGGAGGGGTCCATTCTTTCCAATCCCCCACTTATTCCTCACTTCTGGCTTCCCTTAGCATTGCTTCCATCCTCCTGATAGTTTCAAACACGACCAATTTATCTGCCTGGGTTCTATTTCTATGTAGAAGAAACCACATATGGTTAATTGCACTGTGGGTAGTTTGCATGTTTGCCTGATTTGTGTTTGTTTCTGCTTATGGCAGCTCACATCATGCTAAAGGAAATAGTCCAAAATCCAGCCAACCTCTGTAGTTCAGAACATGCACCAGGAGGAGCAAAGGTGCACAAAAAGAAGCAGGATCACATTGGTTCTGTTCCTTTCCGGACCTGTTTTAGGTGGAGCACCTGCAGTATAATGTTTTTGTGGCAGGGGCTTTTTTTCCATCAGGGGTTCTTCTATACAGCATACCTGCATGACAGCCTTCCCCAACCTGGTTCCCCAGATGTTCTGGACTACAACTCCCAGTATTTCTGACCACTGGCTGAAGCTTGTAGGAACTGGAGTCCAGAACTTCCAGGAGGACTCCAGGTTGGGGAAGGGTGTCATCTAGCTTGGGTTCCCTTCTCTTTCCTGCATTCCTTGAGACAAGGCTGCCACATTACCTTCCAGTGTTCTCCACCTCCCACCCAGCTTGGGTCCAAGCCTGTTTTACAGAAGCCAGGACTGCTTTTGCTTGCAGTGGGGTTTCACTCCTCTCCTCTGGTACCAATATCCAGTTTTCAAAGAAAGGCAAAGAAGGACCTTGGAAAAATCAATCCTTGAGATATTATTTTGGCAGAGAAGTTGTGTGTCTGCTGATTGCCTGGAGAATGAATGCTGGGGAGGCAGAAGGCAATGCAAAGGAGGGATTCCCCCCCCCCCCCCCCCCCATTACAAAAATGTCTCAATCATGAAATTCCTGGTGTATTCATCCCTGGTTCTTTTTGTATATCATCGGGCCAGGCATACATGGCAGTTCTTTTATGTGGGGACTTCCCCTTGCGCTTGCTCGCTCCCCTCTCACCCATCCAAGGCGCATTGCATGCAGATGCCTTTGCCAATAATGCAAACCAGGTGCTTTCCCTTGCATGAGTTTAACGACATCCAACTTGTACAGCTGGCTCCGAATACAGTAAATCCTGGTGAGATGCCGTTGGTTGGGGTGGTCTTGAGGGATCAAGCTGTTTGATTAATGCGCAGCCCTTGCCATTTGGCTGGTGTTTTGTTTAGCACCTTGCACAACCAGAGCAGTGTAGCTTTACAATACTGGACAGGCAACTGATGATTTGCCAGCTCTGGGCTACCTCCAGAGAAAGGGATGTATTCATGCTTCCAGCTCCTCTTAGTGGGCTCCTACCTGTGGCCGTGCAGTGGGGCACCTCCCCATCAGCTGCTGTAAGGAACAGACATGACTTAAGGGCGATGGATTCAGGTTCCTGAAGCCAAGAGGACTGGCATCGGCCTGCTATCTGTGCACATATGCAAGCAAACATACATGTGTTCACACACACGTGTGCTCACAGCTGCATCCAGCAACATGAGAGCTGCTTGCCTGTGGTGAGGACTCATGTTGTGGATCAAGCTTGGGCTTTCCTCACCCGATCACAACCTTCCATCTTTACGGAATGCCATTTGTGTTGGAAAAAGCCATGCCATTGGCTACTCCAACATGGCCGGATTGTTCAGAACACACACCCCCTATGATGTCACAAGACCCGGAAGCGGCCTGGCCCATTACTACAGTCTGTGTGTTCGTGCATGAAGGGTCCCTTGTGAAGCGATGGTGTGAAGCAGTGAGAGGTCTAACATCAGCGGGCTGTTAAAGGTTGCACTTTTCAAACCAATGTTAGAATTTTTTTATTATGTTCGATGCATTAACACTTTGCCAGGACTCAGGTAGGCTGTCTCCAGAACAGATGTTGCTCCTCCTATCATGTTCCCTGGCTCACTTCTCACCTCCTTTGCTCTCCCCCAATACTAAGCTGAATTTTTAGTGAAGAATTCTAGCCCTTATATGAGGTGATCCTTCCCCCAGCCTCCCAAATTCACAAACACCATCACAGTCCTGTGTTGCACCCCAAGCAAGAAAGCATCCAATCCCAGAAGTCTTCCCGAGATGCCTTTGAAATGATCCCTGATGCTGCCTGATTAGTGTGTGTTATATGAGCCCCTCCAGTAAAGGGGAATGTTTTTTCCTTCTACCTGTGCCTGTAGCTGGATGATGTTGGTTTGGGCCTGCTGGGCAGTGGTGAAACTCAACTTTGTTTTGTGTCTGTAACACTGGAATGAATAGGCTGGGGGTGTGCCATAGACTCCAACAATGCCATTTCGACAGCTCCCAGTGCAAGATAAAAATTGGCACTTCTCTGGAAGGTTTGGAAATCACCCTCAGTTAATGAATATCTCAGCTAACACCATTTCGGGTTCAGCAAGGAATGTGTTTGCTCACAAATGTACTAGCTGTCAAAAAGGAGAAGTTTATTTCAGGAAAATATTGCATCAAGTTCACATTTTTTACCTGCCCAGGACTGGGAATAACTCCAGCAGGACTGTTTCGTGGTGGTTATGCATGGACATGCATGTTTTCATGTGAATGCTGGGACTTTAAATTGTCGGGTCTCGTTCAGGAAATAACTCCTGAGATTCTGGTGTGTTGGCGACCATGGGTGGGGGGGTCAGTGGGAGAGATACCAGTTCTGGGGGCTCTCCTAGAATTCGACAGCCAGGAAGCTCTGCTAAGCCATTCATCCCCTAAGACTACTTTCTGGCTGGCAGGGCTGCCAGGCTTGCGTTTTGGCATGAGATAGTCAGTCCTCCTAGTTCTTTTCCATGTGTGTGTATCTCCCATGCAGTGTATGCACTGTTGTTACTCATCCGTTGCACGGGTCCAGACATCTTCCTTCCAGGCGGCACAGCTCTCGGGAGCACACCGTGTTTCCAGCACTCAAAGCATCAATATTTCTCCCAGAATGAATATACTTTATTCCTGCAGCTAGCACACCCGTCCCTGCTTGAAGGGCCCTCTGGAATGCCGTGGTGTGTGAGTCACAGAGCCCATCTTTGCAATGCTTGGGACATGACTAGCGATGAGCCCCCAACCTCATTTTGGCCACACAATTTTGTGACCTTTTGGATGGGTCCCTTATGTCATCTGCTCGCCCAGCTATCCCCATTGCTCCACTGTTTCATAAACATTATGCTTTATCTAGTATTTTATCTTAATTATTTGCACCCTACTTCAACAAAATAATGAGAGCCAGAGCGGCTTAGTAGTTAAGAGCATTGGACTGGGATTCAGGAGATCCAGCTTCTAGTGTCCACTCCGTTCCAGTGGGTAGTGTTGAACCAGACTCTGCCTTTCAGCCTAACCTGCCTCTCAGGGTTGTTGTTCTGAGGAGAGAATGAAGAGGGAGAGACACTTTCCCTGGGTTCCTTGCAGGAGGAGGAAAGGTGAGATAAAAATGCAATGTCAATGCTACTAATAATAAGTAATAATATTGAAGCAGTTTAGAAGGAATAATTCATAATATGACAGTGGTAAAATAGATTGAAAAAAAATCAGTCAAATAGAAAAAAATAAAAACAATCTGTCAGTGGTAAGGCCTGAGGAGACTAGAATCCACATGGTAGCAGGAAAGTGTGAAATTGATCTCAGAAGGCATAAAAAAGGTGTTCAGCATTTCTGTTAAGCTATGTGCTGTAGCCTTCCCCAGTTTGGTCCCCTCCAGATGATGTGTTGGACTACAACTCCCATCTCCCCCAGCCAACATGGACCAACCAAGGTGGAAAAGAGACTTGGCTTGGTACTTTGTACAACCTTCAGGAATTGATTGAGGGGGCCAGACCCCCAGGCTTTGCCCTGTGCCGCATGGAGCCCCCTTCTCCCACTGAATCTGCCCCAAAGATGGAGACCTTGTACTGGTTTTAGAAGCCAAAAAGTCAAGAACCACAATACTTCTGCTTTTTTAGACAAATTTTTAAAGTTACATGTACAACCAGTTTGTGTTTAACTAAGGATACTCTGCATATGCTCAGGCCCACTGTTCCTTAGTTCTGAGTGAATGGGATGCTGCCATTGCAGCTGTAGTGGCTCTGTGGAAAGAGCACTCTGAATATGCTCAGAAGTACTCCTTGCATTGTTCTCATTGCTACTGGTTTTTGTTTATGAGTGTCATGCCACAAATTCAGCAGCATGTGCCTTAGTATTCATCATCTGTAGAATGGGTCCAGCGTCTTCTAAATGGCATAATACAATGCGTATATTTTCCTATGTGTTGGAATTGAATGATTTGTGGTTTATATCACAGCTTCTGTCATTGGCAGCCATCTGTCTGCTGTGTGTGTATGCATGCATCACTTGGTACCTGCATGGATTGTGTGTGCTCCACTTCATATATAAATGCTAGAAGAACTGACTTATGAAGTAGATGGAAACACAGGTTAAAGATGCACATGTGATGCAGTAGTCCATGTGCTGGGGCTGGATGCAAGCAAGCCCATTTTAGATCCCAGTTCAACTATGAAGCCATCGTTTAATAGACAGTGAGTGGCCTAAGTTCCCTCACAGGATTTATTTACTTTATGATTAATAGGGGAAAAATTGCTGCAAGGATAAAAAAAAATGGCAAGTTACTAAGACAGGATGTAGGATGAATAATCAGAAGAATATGGTTCTCCATAAATTGGATGTTTTATGTATACCACCCTGGGATTTGTGTCTTCAAGAAGGTGTGGTTTTGAAATGGTCATCATGAATGAATTAAAGCAGAAATAAAATCAATCCATCCATCCTGCCCCAAATTATCTCAATTTTAAAATTTTTCCTTATGACATGGGAATGGTTATCTTTTGTAGCTCACCCTGTTCTCACTTTAACTCTTTGCATTCCATTATCAAGCAAAGAGGATGTGGACTGGAACGAAATGCTTTGCAAGTATGCCTAGATATTAACACAGCAAAACAGGCAGAGGATGAAATGCATATGAGAGGAGTTTGGCTGGCAACTGTTCATGGAGTTGGGCTTTGCAGCTCCAACATTTGCACTGCTATCTGCAAGGAGAGCCAGTGGGGTGAGATGGTCAGACTGGGACTCCAGAGATCTGGATTCTAGTTTGCACTTGGCCATGAAACTGACTTGGTAACATTGGGCCAGTCACTGACTCTCAGCCTCACCTACCTCACCTACCTTGGATCCCTGCAGGAAAAATGTGGGATATAAGTACAATAAAAACCTAAATCAGGTTTCAACAGCTAACTAGGCCTACGTGTCTTTGTGTTATTCCCCAAATAGGCCAACTTGCATTATTTTGTCATCAGTCAAATGCTGTCTGGGCATGGTGACAAGGCACCAGCAGAGCCCTTGTTAAAATCACCTGTGCAAGGCCTATTGGAGGGCCCCCCACACCAAAAAACCCTCAGCTCTTGCTTCAGTCTCTGTGGGATTTGAATGAAATGGAATTTAGGTAATCTGGTAATCTGGGCATGGCCAGTGGCTAGAAACGCCAACCAGCTGCAAGAAAGAACAGCTTCTCTCTGTGGGTGGCTGGGCAGGGTTTCTCTTGGGGGAGCATCCCAGGAGCTGCTTTTGGAGGATGGGTCCAGGGCATGCTGCAGAACTGAATAAACAGTGTGACTTTTAAAATCCAGTTTATTCTTACATGCTTTCCAGTTTTAAGAGAGAGAGCGAGAGAGTGAAAGGGAGAGAAATATTAAGGCAGTAATAAATAGGTACTTTGTATATTGGGGAGAATTTCGTGTAGGATTTTGGAGTGAGCTTGGAGCTCTTAACATTAGACTATTCACAATCTGTCTGGCCAGTGTGAAGCTACAAAACTCTTTGCAGTTTTTTTTTAATGCACAGAACTGACAGGAACACAAGCATGTACACACACAATCCCTCCTGTGCGCATGCGCACACACCCAAGCACACACACACATCAATGAGCATGCAATCCTGAAATGACCTTGGGAAAACGATCGTGTGGATTTAACCCTCCCCAGGAAACAAGAGGAATCTTTGTCTCTTTGCCTCTTTTAAAGCATGCCAACCTTTTCCTGCTTCCTGTTGGGTTTTAACTCTGTCGTTGTCTCTGCAACATTGCATTGCGGCTTTCTGTGCATTGCATTCGTGCTGGCTTGTGTCTTCTTCCCCTGCCGCCTGCCCTTCAGAGATTGACCGAAGGTGTGGGATGATTCTATGGAATCACAAACTGACCAGGGCCTCTGTCTAAATGCCCCCTGTGCAGCTGGTGCTGGAGCAGAGATGCAGCTTTGCATCTCTTCCGTGATCAGGCCTCTCTATCACTGAGAGCAGCCATAGTTGCAAGCTCTGGCTCGTTTCATTACAGGGTCCCCTAGTGCCTTGCCTTGTCTCCGAGCCACCTCAAAGCACCCTGGGCTGCCAAACTGGAGCTGCCTGCCCATCCCAATCCCCTCCCTTCCTGATGTACCTATTTGGAAGGTGCACTACTAGATTCTTCTTTCCATGCAAAGGTTAAGGATGGACTGAATTTGTACCTGGAAAGGCTGAAGTCCATTTATGGCTCCCATTCTGCAGGGTCCTCTTTCCTTATTTTCTAATAATCGAAAATTTGAACCCATGTTCTTTGGAAGTCTCCTTGGTTTTCAAAATAAATGAGCTGCATCCCCAATTGAATGGTCTACTTAAGCCTTGTGATGCCTGCAGCCTTCCCGACACGTGCTTTAGAGTATAATCCCTATGATCCAGGACCACTGGCCAGGGGCTGCCTGGGGGTGAAGGGAGAGGCAGTCCAAAAGATACAGGGAGACACTGGGTTGGAGGCAGCCGCTGGGCCTTCAGGCTTTTTGGAATGGCTTCCCTCAAGCAAAAGGACCTTTCTCTGGCTTAGGAAGACTCTCTTGGGCCCTTCTGGAGGTCTCATTTCCGGGCCAGCATTTGCTTGTCCTTTTCACTAGTAAACTGACATAACAGTCCGTGCTGCTTTTCAGGATAGGGTATGGAGGGCAGTTGTGCATTGCCCCCTGATGTTTTCTTGTTTGGTCAAATGCCAAGTTTCTCGAACCTTTGCAGCTTAGCATTGCATTTAGTGGGTCTTGACATTCTGCAGATATGGAGTGTTCAGGAACTAAATTCATAGACCTTGCAAGAATGGGTCAGCATGTATGAAAGTAAAAGTAGAATGCATTGCTAAGTGGAATGGGGAAATGTCTTCTGAAGCCAAAAATGCCACAAAATGCATTCTGTTGACCTGATGGATGCCAAACTCCATGGGTTGAGCTAGTGCACTCTGGATCTCTCAGACAGAAGCACCTCTCCGCACTGACCCTCTTTTCCCCTGATATTGGCAGTGGCTGCCCCACCATGGTGTGAACCAGCAGGCTGTGTCGAACCCTCCCTGCTTGCTGTATCCCGCAGCATGAAGACATCAGGGCTGGACAGCCAGTGTCTCTCCAAATGCGCAGAAGCGGCAGCCCCCATAAGCCAGGCTACTAGGGGCTGTTGGGAATAGGAGTTCAAAATCATCTGGAGGGCAGCATGTTCCCCACCCACACAAAGCAGGTTAGACTGCCTCGATTGCTGGTTGAAGCATGACATGTTCTGCCCTAGGGGAAAATGCCCTGAGGCCTCTGCCATGAGCTTTCCAGGGGGCTTCTGCAGGTAAGGAAGAGACTCTGCATTCCAGCCATGCATAAAGCAGCAGGCTGAATCCTGTGGACATCCTTCATTCTACTTTTCCCCCGCCCAAACCGTACATTACACCTGCCACACATCTGTTCGCCAGCTTCCTCCCTGCAACACCTTGTCACCCTTGTGTGCATTGTGACATCACAGCCACCTGCGTTTTCCAGTCCCAGTCCCAGGTGTCTTCCCACAGCAGCTGATGAGGTGGGGATAGGCAGGGAGATGCAGAGTGCTGAACCTGGGCCCCAAAACCACCCTCTCGGGTGCACCAGCTGGCCACATTCCCTTCCCCCAGCCCACCCTTTCCCCCTGGCACTCAGTGGCTCAGTGGCTTCCCAAGCTTTCTGTGCTTCCCCCTTTCTAAATGGTTGAAAAGTCTCTCCAAGGCTCCATTACTGGCAGCCAGAGCTTTAAGCCTCCTTCTGAGGCTTGTGGGTAGCAAAAAAAGAGGGCTTTTTCAGTGGTGGCTTCCCAGTTCTGGTGTGCTCTCCCAAGGGAAGCTTGCCTGGTGCCCACCCTGCTGTCATTTTAGCACCAGGCTAAGCCCTTCCTGCTTTCTCAGCCATTTAAAGTCTTTCACGTGCAGTCCCTTGATGGACAAAAACCTCTAACCTTGGAGGCTTATATGTGTCTTATGCCCCGAAGAAGGTGCAGCACTTGTGATTTCTGCATCCAGCAGGTCTCACGGCCTGATTTTATCTAGATAACGTTGCCTGGATAAAGCTCTGAAGAGGAAAGGAATGATGAAGCCAGGATGCCAGTAGGAACTCAGGTCCCAATCTCCTTCCCTCCCTGCCCGACATGCCCATTTTTTTTCCTTTCCAAGGAGCATGCACACTGATTGGTGTGGTTCTTCCAGTTGGTGTGTGTGTGGGGGGGGGGGGCAAGCTTTCCAGCTCCAAGAATTCCAAGTCTCAGAGATGGGCCCCCAAATGATCTTATAACCTCCTCCCTATAGCACCAGGAGGCTATTAGATAGAGTCCTTTTTATTATTTTAGTTTACTTGGGTTTTATTATCCTAGGTCCTGCAATGCAGATTTATCTTCTACATTTATTTCCTATTCTATTTTATACTGTATTGGCATTTTAATTAAATTTAATATTGTTAAGTCCATTGTGATTTATTTCTGGCATCATCTTCACCATTATTTGAAAATGCCTAGAGACATTTATTGATGAGGCATATATTTAGCAAATAGATAAGCAAGCAAGCCAGCTAAAATATGCTGGCATTTCATATAGCTTTGGAATTGAGTCGTACCTGCTTTTGCCCTTTCCCCTCTCCACTGCTGGAATGTAGCCCCTGAGAACTTTTCTAAAGCTGAATCTGGCTGCTGGGCTGAAAGAAGTTCTCTATTCCTGTGTTATATGGGGGCTCACAGCGGTCATTTTTGCTGGGATGGGGACCCAGGAGATCAGGATTCTAGGCCCCACTCAGCCATGAAGTCCACCGGGTGGCTTTGGGCCAGACACAGCCTCTCAGCCTAACCTACTGCACCGGGTTGTTGTTAGAAGGATAAATGGACAGGAAGAGAAACTTGAAAGCTGCCTTGCAAGGGAAAGAAAGGTAGGATATAAATGTAACATAATAGTAATATTATTAATAATAATATAGTTAGCCCTCAGTATAACAACACTGTTAAAATAACTGAGGTTTCCTGGAATGCTACATTTCAGCTGCCCCATGTATTACTAAGGGATTCGCGTGACTGTCCATTACACTTGCTCCTGTTCAGGACTTGCAGACATGAATGTTGTTGCATGGTATAGCATGGGACAAAGGCTCAAAGCACTGGTAGTATAACAAGAAACAAAGACATTTGTTTGGGATAATGCTTAGTGTATCAGCAATATGGTTGTGGAACACCTACAGTAAAGAGTGGATGTTGACCTCAATATCTAATTAGAGAATGAAAATACAGTACATGTACAGAACATGTAGGGGGTGAGTACGAGTGATAATGCTTAATGACCATGGGTAAAATTTCAACAAAACTATTGATGGATCTTGGCAGATTTATGATTACTGTAAGAATCGCTTTGGGAAGAACCATTGTTCTAGGTCCAGACACAAGAATCCTACTGGGCCACCCACACAAACTGCCCTGTCAGGCAAGATAAGGTCTTTCCTAGGGATGTCCACAAAATTGGCAATGGATTCAAATGGTATCAGGTGTATATGAATTCAGCCCTGTGGATTCTGCAGGCTTGCCAACTTCACAAACAAGCAAATACCTCCTTTTGGGAATTGTAGAAAAATTGAGTTGTCCAAAAATATGAAAACTAAAATATCATCCAAAATTCACATTTCTCCTTATACTGTAAAGTGTGCAAATTTGCATTGGGAGGATTGGTGCAAAGGCAGATTTGTGTTAATGTGCACTTGTGGAAAGTGGGAAAAACTGATGAAATGAAAGGTGCTCAGCAATCTGTGAAGCACAAAATGAAACGGATTTAATAAAATCTGTACATCCCTTGTCATTAATGTTATTGATGGAAAGGGAAGCAATCTGAAAATGCATTACTTTGCATGCATGTGCCTGGAATTCCTGGAGGCAAATACATGGGCAGCCCATGTATCAAGGAACTCTGTGTGCGCTCAGGAGTAGAGTGCACAAATCAGACAAATGGCTAGAAACAGTTGATGGTTTAAAACACACACACATTTAATGGTTAAAAACTGTTCAGTGGCTGCAGAATTAGAGGTAAGATCAGGACTGTTTAAATGCCTCAAAGCAATTAAATGAATATAAATGAGCATTTTCTTCCCAGCAAAAGCACTAAGGCCTGTTTTCATTGCGCACACCACCTTAAATTCGCAAATAACTAAATAAACACAAATCTTCATTTATTTGTGTAATGATATTTCTAATTCACCCAATTATTATCATTCTCTTATATGCTTTACTGGGGTCAGTGTAAAGTGTCAACAGCCTAAAGAGAAAGTCTTCAGTATGTTTAAATTAAAGTTAATTTATTAAGGTATTTTCACCATGTACAAATCTTGTAAAATGTGCCAAATGCCCACCACCCAAATTTTGTCCCAAGGCAGAAAAAGCAACTATCTCTCCACCACCCAGAAAAATCAAGTAGCCACAGCCAAATGGATGAAAATGGTGCATCCCCTTTAGGTCTCCTTCCTGACCTTCTAGAAGAGGTTGATGTGTTTTGACCATGTGGGGCATCGCTGCTTCCTGGCCTTCCCCTCGACATGAGCAGCTGGTGGGTTGGTGGGAGGCAGCGGATCCCAGAGGAGGCCTTGGCAGCACCACTGCCCAGCCGCAGTTGCAGAATTCTATGGGAGGCGTACGACATTGCTGTCTTCTGCTTGTGGCCACCCATGTTTTCTCACCCCTTCTTCCAACATTTATTCTGGAAGATCCATCATGAAGAAACACTGCTTTTCTACATGAGGCTGTATCTATTTTCAGTTTTGCCACAGAACTGAGACCGGAGAAGTACACAGCGCTTTTGCTTTCCTCCTTTATTCTTGCATAACCTCTAGGCAGAATATCGCAATGACACAAGTGGGAAAATACCTTTTCTTTCGCATTCAGAAATAATAGTGCATCTTTTTTTGACCTAAACCAAACCAAACCCACAGAAACCTGCTTTTAAAATAGAGAAGTGAAGCTGGAGGATCATGGTGTCACCAAAAGAACCCATAATCAGCCATGCACAGGGAATCGTGAGCACACAGTCACTGCCTTATGCAGGAAAGTGCAAAGGCAGAATTGTTGTACCCAGCTTTGGATTAGCTGTGCCAGGACTCCCTCCATCTGGAACCACTCATGGTGTGGAGTGCTGGGATAGGAGACAAGATGCGCTGCTGCCATTTTCGGTGGCGCACATGCATGGTGGCTGCATGCAGCTTTCATTGCCGCCCTTGAAGTACCAGAGGTCTGCCGGTTTCTGTCTGTGACTTCTCCTCCCCTGCCAGTTTTCTCTTTCTCCCTCCAGGCCTTGCAAATGAATGGAACAATGAACACCACCGGCTGGGAACAGAGGAACTTCCTTGCTGAGAACCAGTGGGAAGGTGGGGAAAGGCCCCTGACTTGTGTCACCTCCAGCCATTTTTCAGCAGGGGGACTTTTCCACACCCTATTAAAATGAGGGAGGGCATGCTCCATTCTGTGCAACAGGGAAGGAAAAATCCTCCCTGCCCCAATTTGCTTGGAGTGGGGTAGAAGCCCATCCCCAGCCAAGGACATGGTTGCATTAAGACTCCTTGGTGGTGGGAGGATTCTAGTTGACCCTGGCCATTTCAGGGCAGAGGGCTGCTCCTTCATGCACGCGGATGGAGAGTTAGATCCATTTATTTTCCGAGGGAGAAAATAGCTTGGCAAATGCCTCAGCCTGGCCCAGCAAACTGTGGAGTCCAGGGGTGCAGGGCTGCAGCCTAACAGGCATCTCTGGAATGGAGCAAAAGCCATGGTTTATGTGGCAACATAATCCTGTGATGGCTTGCCTGCCCTGCTGTCTGGCTTGAGACAGACGCCTCCTAGCACTGCCAAGCATCTTCCCCATCTATGGGGGTCTTTTTCTCTAGGAAAACCAGAAGCAGTGCTGGGAAAAGCTGAGGGGGTTTCCAGAGGAAGACAAAGTCATCTGGATCTCTGTGAATTTTTGCAAAGGAGGCAGGACAATTGCACAAGGAAAGCTTCTCTGGAAAGCACCCTCTGTGGCAGGGCTAATGGGCAGTGCTGGATTCATTGACTATTTGGAGGGAGCTGGTGCAAAAGGAACAGCATATCTCAGTGGGCTCACAGTGTCAGAGAAATCAAGATAGGTAGGTAGGTAGATAGATGGTTTATAAAGAGTAGGAGCCAGATGCTGTGGCTGAACACTGCAGCTATCAGCACTTGCCTTCTGCTATCAAGGAAATGACTCTATGAACAGCTTGGGATGGGAAGACTGACTACATTCCCGGCATTACTTAAATTGCTGGCATTTCAAAACATGCTCTTGGTCCACTGTGAGAAAGTGAAGCAAGTGCTGGAATGACACCGCAAGTTCTGAGCATTGTTCCACTTCTTACTGGGATCCATCACCTCCTCGTACTCCAGGGTGCCCTTCTGCTTCTGTCCCATCTCATATTTCAGCATTCTGGCAGCCAGAGGGAGGTTTGACCCAATAGTCAACCTTTCCTTCCTGTTCAATTTCAGCTTCACCCCCTAAGTGCTTTTTACTTAGGCTGCATTAACAAAGACTTTTCAAAGGAACATCATTGAATTTCATTTACCCCAGAGCACTTCAATCAATTATGTAGCAGAGCAACTCAAATTAGATTCCACATTGGCTCTGAATAGATTCAGAACCCAACAACACAGATGAGAAATCTCCAAGATGGATGACACTGATATGCAGAGTGCCAACTTGGCTACAAGGGGATGGCATTAGCACAGCAAACAACTGACTCTAGAAAGCTGAGCTTTGTTAGGTCACTTGCTTTGTGAGACAGACTATAATAAGCTTAGGGCACCAACCTATGCTCTCCTGACAATGCCTGGGGGAGCAGACATCACAGGACTATCTGGAGACCTCATTCCAAGGTCCTGTGGCCTTGCCAGCTCCCTCTCCAAGGTCATGGATGGGTCCTGGAGAGGAGGAAGGGGTGTGTGCTGGGGAACATGGGGGAGGTGGCTGGGGCCAGCTCCTTGTGCCATCTCCAGCAGTGCCTCGGCTGGCTTCCCTCCCCTCCGCAGCACTTTCTCTGCAGGGCTCAGAATGGCCATCTAGAGGACATTCAGGGTGGGAGGCACAGCAGCAGCAAAAAGCACCCCATCACACCGCGCTCTGTGCCATGGATGCGTCTCAGCCTTCACGTCCAGAGGTTTACCTGCAAGGAGGCTGGGGGCACTGGGTTGTACCCTGACTTGGCTGCAACACATCTCTGAGCTGAGCATGTCATGCCATGGTACCAGCCCTCCCTGAGGAATCTGTATGCTGGGAGGGAAAGCAAAGGCTTAGAGACTATCTCGGGATGGGCAGAAAGTAGATCTTTAATTATTTTGGACTTGGGCTCCCAGCACTCCTGGCCACTGGCCATACAGGCCATGGGTTCTGGGTGCTGACATCCAGAATATCTAGAGATTCACCAGCTGGCCACCGTTAGGTTGTACTTTGGTGGGGTTATCCCTGGTCAACCTATTTGATTTTATGTGACATATTCCAGTTAAATGGCATACACTGGACACATGGAAAGGTTTTGCCGATATAGTGGTTTCCAGATAATGGAAGTGGTGCTCTTGTGCCCCCAACGTTTTCTGAAGAAAGTGCTGTGCAGAATGTGTGTGCCTTTTGTCTGCAGGCAAAGATCTGCTTCTTCCCTTCTTCCCTCACTTGCTTCTGTGGGTGCTGAACCAGGGTTTCCATCAGGGACAGACGACTTTATGGCCAAGCCATATGAGGCTCAGGCCCCAGAGCTTCTGTCTGTCTGGAGCATGTGGGCTGTGCTTGGATTCCTGCATCTTGGATCTTGACCCCTCCTTGACTTTGGCCTTGCTCCTGCCTGTAGTCCCTGTTTTCTGTTTATCTGGTCAGGTGCCTGATGTTCTGCCAGGTTCTGACTGTATACATGCCGCTGTGCCTCTTTGGTCTGCTTTTTTGGAACCCAACATTGCCTGCTCTGAGCTGTGCTCCTGCCTCTGGACACACCTTATTCACCCCACTTGGCTTGGCATTGATCACTTGGACACACACAGGTGTAGGAGCTGCATCCTCGTGGCATGGACCCACAACCCTGGGAATGTGTGTGAAGTGAGCAGGCCTGGGTCTCGGATGACCACCTGACTCTTTCCCGGCCTGCTGTGAAGGTACCAATTGGAGGGGGAAAGCTCAAGGCAAACTCAGCCCTGTCCAATGATATAAAATTCCCATTTCCCATCTCTTCAGTTTAAATCCGTCTTCTCCAAGATGGTGCCCTCCAGATGTTTTGACATGAACTCTCACTAGCCAATGGCCAGGTGTACTGGGAGTTGTAGCCCAAATAATCTGGAAGGCACTGCTTTGGAGACAGTCAAGTGCAATAATGGAAGATGATCATAGCTATGAAATCAGCTGAAGTGCCAACTAACAAGCTGGTTTCCACATTCACAGAAATCAAGTTAGAGATTGTTCACTGTGTGGTGATATTCTAGTACCCAGAACCAGAAAATACTCAAGATATTTGGGGACTGATAAGGCCGCACTCAGCCACTGCAAGCCCTTTTGGCTCTGGCCTCTTGGCAGAGCAGCAGAGCAGCAGAGGCACAGGCTGGGAGAGAGTGCGGAGTGGCCAGGGGACTGGCGAAGGCAAGGTAGGAGCTGGGCAGGGGAGCAGAGGGCCAGGAGCAGCAGAGAGGAAGGGGGCGGGGCCAGAGGGGGGAGGGGCCAGGAGGGAGCGGACAGGCGGGGCCACCGGCCTGAGGAACTGATAAGGCTGAGCTCAGCCACTGCAAGCCCTTTTGGCTCTGGCCTCTTGGCATCGTCCCTTGGCTGCAGCCCAGGCTGCCCGGAGACTCCCTTCCTTGAGACACAGAGGTTTGATTGTTTGTTTGTTTTTTTGTTTGTGCTGTGCTGTGCTGTGCTTTGCTTTGTTTTTCTTCCAATTTAAGTTTATTTTATCCTTGTGTGTGTGTGTGTGAGTGGGTTTTTGTCTGGGAGAACTGGGCGAGTGAGAGGAACTGCAGGACAGACAAGGAAGGGGACCAAGGAAAGGTCTCAGAAGGGATACCGATGGCAGACCAGGAGATGGCCTTGGCGGGAGGCACGGGTGTTGCTGTCCGCTGCGACAGCTGTGACATGTTCGCCCTTCTCCCCCAAGAGAGGCAGGGTTACACTTGCCCTCGGTGCAAGATGGTGACCCTGCTAGAACAGGAGGTGAGGTGCCTGAGGGCCGAGAGAGCTCTCCAGGCCCCCCAGGAGCAGCCCCCCTCTGGACAGAGCGTTGAGGGAGAGACCACGGGAGGAGCAGCTGTGGAGACATGGAGGTATGTCACCCACAAGAGGAGGAGGCCAGCACGGCCTCCTCCTTCTCCTGGCACCAATCTGGAGCTGGAAAACAGGTTCTCTACACTTGGGGAGGCTGGGGCTGATCAGGCCTCGGGGGACCAGCAGGATGTCCAGCCTGGGACGTCAGGCGGCAAGGGGGCCGCTGCAGGAGAGGCGAGGGCCAGGGCATGGCCGCCCACCAGCACCGGGAAGGTACGGCGGCGGGTGATTGTTGTTGGGGACTCCCTGCTGAGGGGCACTGAGGCAGCGGTGTGCCGCCCCAACCTAGAGACAAGGGAGATTTGCTGCCTCCTGGGCACATGCATCCGGCATGTGAAGGACAGAGATGAGCATCTTGTTCTCTCCGGGGGTCACCAGCTGCTCCAGGTGATCCATGTGGGCACAAACGATGTGGCCAGGCAGGGTGTGGTTGGGAGCACCAGGGACTTTGAGGCCTTGGGGAAGAAATTCAGGGAGCTGAAGGCCCAAGTGGCCTTCTTGTCAATCTTACCTGTCCGGGGATTTGGGCCAGGAAGGGACAGGAGGGTCTCCAAGGTGAACGACTGGCTTAGGGTGTGGTGCCAGAAGGAACGCTTTGGGTTCCTCGACCACGGCATTCGGTTTCTTTCCAATGGGCTTCTGGCAAGGGACAGGTTACACCTCACGAGGATGGGAAAAAGTCCTTTGGAGATGCTCTAGCGAGCTTTGTCTGGAAGACTTTAAACTGAGCCCGGAGGGGGGTGGGGTCAGGCCCCCAGGAATGTTTCTGCCCTGGACAAGTGTGGGGGGAGGATCGGTTCTGGGAGCAGGGTTTTAGAGATACTGCAGGGACTGACAGGACTACAGAGAGGGGCCAGGTATCAGGGAGGATGGGAGGAAGGAGGAGGCTGGGAACTCCAAGGAAAGGAAGCAGTGGGAAGGAGTTGAGGTGCGTGTACACCAATGCTAGGAGCATGGGTAATAAGCAGGAAGAGCTTGAAGCTCTCCTGGGAATAGGAGGGTATGACCTGCTGGGAATCACAGAAACTTGGTGGGATGAAAGGCAAGTCTGGAATGTGAACATAGAAGGGTATCACCTTTTTAGAAAGGACAGGAAGGGAAAGAGGGGTGGGGGCATGGCTTTATACGTCAGGGAAGGGGTAGGATGCAGTGAGATAGAATACAGCACAGATGGGGATTCGGTAGAGGCAGTCTGGGTGAAACTTAGGGGTTTTGACAGGGAAAGAGACCTGACAGTGGGGGTATGTTATCGCCCTCCAGGTCAACTTGAGACCCTGGATGATGTCCTGACAGGCCAGATCCTAAGGATATCTCGGGGGAGAAACACAGTAATTACGGGAGATTTCAATCTCCCGGATATTACTTGGGAGACTCACTCGGCGATGACAGCCAGGTCACATCGCTTGCTAGAAGCTATAGAGGGAGGGTTTTTCACACAGAGGGTCTGAGAGGTGACGAGGGGGGGAAACATCCTTGACTTGGTCTTGACCAATAGGGAGGAGCTGATAGATGAAGTACAGATTAGGGGAGCTCTGGATGTGAGTGATCACTCCATCCTTTGCTTTGAGATCAGGGGACTGTGGACGGGCAGCAGGTCGAGCACTAGAAGCTGGGACTTCAAGAGGGCCAACTTTGGCCAACTGAAGGCTAGACTGGGGAAAGTCTCCTGAAAGGTTACTGGAAGGTAAGCGAGTTGAGGAGGGATGGATAGCACTCAAAAGGGAGGTTTTGGTGGCACAAGCCTTGACGATACCTCTAGTCAGTAAGGTGGGGAGGCGGAGGAGAGTGCCGCCATGGATGCAAAAGGAGGTGGTTAGAGGGATTAGATGAAAGAGGAACCTCCATAGGAAATGGGTTCTGGGGCAAATAGACCAAATGGTATACCAGGAGGAGGCGGCCCGTTGCAGAAGGATTCTTCACAAGGCTAAGGCTGATTACGAGCTGAGACTTGCCAAGAATATC
>NW_025336010.1:5495773-5500348 GCF_004798865.1 Varanus komodoensis
TGCCCTTCTGAAGGGAAGAGACTAGCCATCGTGGCCCCCTGCTGATGTTGCCCACCTGAACAGGAGGGACTGGCAATTGTGATGCTGAGCCAATGTTACCAACCTGAAGGACTGGTCATTGTGACCCTCTGCTGAGGCTGCCCACCTGAACAGGAGGATCTGGCCATTGTGATCTCATGCAGATGCTGCCTTCCTGAAGGACTGGCCTTTATGACTCTGTGCTGTTGCCACACTCCTGAAGGACTAACCACTGTGACCCCTTGCAGATGCTACCTCCCTGAAGGGGAGGGACTGGCCATTGTGACCTCATCCAGATGTTGCATACCTGAAGGACTGGTCACTGTCTAATGCTAATGAAGTCTACTTGAAGGACTAACCATGATGACTCCCTGGAGATGTTGCCCACCTGAAGTGGAGAGATATGTCATCACACTGATGTCCTGCTTGCCTGCTTGCCTGAAGCAGAGAGACTGGCTCTTGTGAACTTCCTGAAAGACAGACTCCCATACCCCACCTGAGGGAGAGAGATTGTCATCCCAGGATTTCTCTGCAAGAGGAAGACTCCTTGACACCTGTGCCCAACCTTACTCATGGGAATGGTATCCTTTCCACCATGAACTGGCCAGGGTTTTCTCAGTTTGCTCTCTTCCTCTCTCAATCCCCACTTGCAGCTTCCAGTGACAGAATTCCTCTGTGCCTTGCCTGCCTACTGCCTTTCAGTCGTTTCTCTCAGGAATGAGCATCACTAAAAGGTTTGTAGCCATCATTTGAGGATGCAAAATCCACACAGAACCCTTAATCCTAAGTGGCTACACCCAGATTTATTTGTTTGTTTTTCTTTCACCAAATGCAACCAAAGGGCCTGCAGTCTGATCAGAATACCAATACTGGGGGTGAGCATCTTAACCCTTCTTTAGCTTTGGCAGTCTTTCTACTAAAAATCACACATACACATAGCCAACTGCTTCCCCCCACTGAGAAGAAAAGATAAAACTGTATGTGAGTGGCACATGCCGTTTGCAGTTTGGATCGGGAATTTGTTCTTTAGCAATATAGAACTATGAGGTACCCATAAAAATAACAGTAGGTGATATGGTGGTATAATCCTACACATGTTTACCTGGAGGGAGGTCCACTGAAAGCAATGGTGCTTATTCCCAGGCCACTGTGCAAAGGATTGCTACTTAAAATGTTCATCTGGAGGGACAAATAAATTCCCTTTTTAGCAATGGCAATGGTGGTGAAAGGGCCCTCCAGGAGCTGAGTTAGCCCTATGCTCACTGATAGAACTACATCTTCAACTACAGCGCATCCCCCTCCCCGCAACTCCCCCATGCTTCCACAAATCTGCTCCACAAATAACCCTCCAGGGCAGTTTTTTAAGGGCACAGGGACTGAAAAGCAAAGGAGAGCACCAAGCAGCTCTGTCACACAACAGTGATGTCATCCATCATGATCTACATAGATTTCTAAACCCTAAGACCTTTAAAGGTTCGGTGTCACTTTCAAGATGTCACATCACACTTTTTTCCATACCAGCCATTTTCCCCCAGTCGTTCTCATACATTATTCTGAAGTCACCAATGCATAGATTAAGGATCATTCCAACTAGGCATGAGGTTTTGGTATCATTGGAAGAATGAATTGCATGCACAATTTCACATCTGTGGACCACGCACATTGTCCTGGCCAACTTTATCATGCACAACCTGAAGCAGACAGCATGGGGTGACACAGGGCTTCATGTGGGAGGTTCTCTTGTTATGTCCAAAAAAATTAATGCTATGTTTTCTTTACTTTTAGTAATTGGTTTCCTTGCTTGATTTCCCACTCTGTCTTGATTATCATGCCTCTGATCAGATACTACCAGGACAATTTTCAGCGATCCAAAAGAGAACTGGCCACCAGTGCACAAGGAAGGCTTGGCTTTATCAAGAGGGACAAATAGCCCAGGTCTGCAAACATGGGAGTTTCCTGCAATCAAAGGAATCAGCCAGTGTGAGTCCCTCACAGAGAGCCAACCCTTCCAGTGTTGCTCTGTGTTTTAATGTTGCAACCTTTATCATCACAGAGGGAAGACAAAAGATGCATCCCAGGAGCCACAACAGCACCCTTTCCCAACCCTGTAGCCTCCAAATGTGTGTGAAGTCCAGTTCCCATCATGCCCAGTCATTGGTCATTGGCCATGCTGGAGCTGAAGTTTGACAGATCTGTAGGCCAGTGATTTGGAAAAGGTATTTGTAGAGGAATAAAGGTTAAATTATCTTTCCCAAGAGGCATAGGTGGTGAAGTTGGGGGTTTCATGGAGCATTTCTGAGCTTTACACAGTGAGGGTAGAATAAGCATCCCACAAACTGGCTAGACCTGGTTTATTTCTCACCTGTGCCTCTATCTTTCCCCAGGGGAAGGGGAACATCCGAGAAGGGCTACTTTGAGAGGCCAGAAGACTGGCATGACAATTATTAAGGAGTCTCTCCTCCTTTCTACTTGGGGAAGTGGGTGGGAAAACATGTCTACAAGACACCCCACCCTTTTGGGTAGCCATCATAGTCTTCATTCAAGCCAATACAGCAGGTTCCATCGCACTTGAGGCTGAAACCTACACTGCAAAAGAAAAGCCAAAACACGTGTTGGCGGGGAGTGGGGGGTCTCTCTGCTTTGAATGAAGCCCAAATGCTGAACCAAAGCAGCCCACTTTGGAGGTATTCAAACTTTGCTCAATGCAAAGTGGTCCCTCCTTTCACAGCATTCCCTCCTAGGATGATATGAATTTCTACTTAACAGAAATGAGATTAATTTCTACTTCAATTTTACTAAGTATCTCTAAATTAGCATCTCTCTCTCTCTCTCCACACACACATATACATCTAAATTAACACATGCAAATTTTATGCAAATCTCCCCTCCCCCTGTTGATGTGCAAGAGTTTGGTACTTTGCGATGATGAGGAGCATAAGGATGAGAAGGAGAAAGGTATTTTTATTAGCCCCCTCAAATCAAGTGGAAAACAGGACACAAATAAATAAGAGTAAAATGAATTATCCCCCATGCAAGGCATTTACCAAAACAATTATGGCTGCAAGTGTATCAACAGATTTTAGGAATTCTTACTTTTTTAAAGGAAATGCATTTGCAAGTATTAAATGTTCTTCCATTTAAGGCTCCATTCCCTTTGATGCAGCGAAAACATTTTTTCCTTTTTTTTTTTTTACCTTCCAGCTACTGAACCAACCTCATAGTAATTATTTCCTTCATGACCTTTCAAACATATAAAATAATCTTGGCAACGTCAACAAGAAATATCTAAGATGTTTCTTTCCCAGGTCTGGAAAGAAAGCTAATCACTATTTTGCTTCCATGGTTTGGCAAATTTCCACTTTGCCAATTAGAAAACTTGCAAGGCCACCTCCAGAGCAAGGTTGTTTTTTTTAAACACACCATTATATGGTGTCGTTTCCTTTTCTGGTCTCCCTTGACTGCAGAGTCCTTCAGCAGCTAAGCTGTTAGCTTAAGGCTATAGCTTGGAGCAGGACTAGGGTCGGAGCATCCCTTTCCTTGCAAGAGATGCCACCCTGGGCATGTTCAAACAACACCCTTCAGAATTCAGGCAGGATCCCAAATGACGATTATAACAGCTTGGCAGCCTGTGTGATCAAGGGGGACCATTTTTAACATGGCAGACATGGGTTATTTCTGACTGAACCACTATGCATTCAACTGCAGAATTAGCTGCATGCCTCCAAATGATCGCAGCCTTAATTTTAGAGAAACACAGAAACATAGAAAACAGAGCGAGTCAGAAGGGGTCCCCTGGGCCATCTAGTCTGACCTCCAGCACCAGCCGGCTCCGCTCACGACATGCCCACCATGTGCCCGTCCAGCCTATCCTTGAACACCCACACCAATGGGGCCTCAATGACCTCTCGTGGAAGCCCATTCCACACCCTCGGGCTCCTGACTGTCAGGAAGTGCTTCCTGGCATCCAAAGGGAACCTTGGCTCCCTGAGCTTTGCTCTGTTGGAGCGCGTCCTGCCTTCCTCTGCAGGGGAGAACAGGTCTCTACCCATCTCCATGTAACATCCCCTCACATACCTGTATGTCACCAACATATCCCCTCTGAGTCTCCTCTTCTCCAGGCTGAAGAGACCCAGTTCCCTCAGTCTCGCCTCATACGGCATCCCCTGCAAACCGGCCACCAACCTTGTGGCCCTATGCTGCACTGACTCCAACCTGGCTATCTCCTTTCAGTAACGAGGGGCCCAAAACTGAACACAATACTCCAGTGGCAGGCGCACTAGAGTCGTGTAGAGCGGTAATAATACCTCTCTTGATCTAGAAGCCACACTTCTGGCTATGCAACCAAGGGTGGCATTTGCCCTCTTGACCACCGCATCACACTGCTGACTCATGTTTAGCCTGCAGTCAACCAGTACCCCGAGGTCCCTTTCACAAGTGCTGCTCTCCAGCCACTTGTCACCGAACCTGTACTTATGACACCTATACCTATGCCCCAAGTGCAAGACCTTGCACTTATCCACATTGAACGCCATCCTGTTGTCTCCTGCCCACTTCCAT
>NW_025336010.1:5500448-5507761 GCF_004798865.1 Varanus komodoensis
TCCTGATACTGGCCAACTGAAGGGGAGGGACTGGGCATTGTGACCTCCTGCTGATGCTGAGCAACTGGAGGGCAGGGGCTTACCACTGTGACCATGTTGCACACCTGGAAGACTGGCCATTATAACCCCGTGCTGATGCAGCCTGCTGGCCATGGTGACTCGCTGGGGATTCTGCCCTTCTGAAGGGAAGAGACTAGCCATCGTGGCCCCCTGCTGATGGTGCCCACCTGAACAGGAGGGACTGGCCCTTGTGATCTCATGCTGATGTTGCCCACCTGAACAGGAGGGACTGGCAATTGTGAGCTCATGCTGATGAAACCTACTTGAAGGAGTGACCATGGTGACTTCCTGGAGCTGCTGCCTACCTGAGGGGGAGGGACCAGCCATTGTGATCCCCTGCTGAGGCTGCACACCTGTTAGACTGGCCATTGTGACCTGTGCAGATGCCACCTTCCTGAAGGGGAGAGACTGGCCATTGTAACTCCATGACTGGGGCAGTTACTTGAAGGGCCAGCCATGGTGTCCCCTTGTGGATGCTGCACACCTGAAGAGGAGGGGCTGGCCATTGTGACCTCATCCTGATACTGGCCAACACAAGGGGAGGGACTGGCCATTGTGACCTCCTGCTGATGCTGAGCAACTGGAGGGCAGGGGCTGGCCATTTTGACTCCTTTAATGGCTGCCCTCGTGAAGGAGAGGGACTGGCCATTTTGGCTCACTGCTTAAGCTGCCCAGTGACAGGTAGGAACTGGCCAATTTTGACCAGCTGCTGATGTTACCCACCTGAAATTGAGGGACTGGCCATCCTGACCTCATCTTGATACTGATCAGCTGAAGTGGAGGAGACCAGCCATTGTGTTAAGGCTGCCCATCTGTGGGGGAAAGACTGGTGATTGTGACCATCTGCTGAGGCTTCCCACCTAAAAGGAGGGACTGGCCATGTTGCCCCACTGCTGAGCCTGCTCCTCTGAAGAGGAAGAACTTATGGGAATGTCTTTTGACATTATCATCCTGCTGTTCTGTCAGTGCTTCCCATCCTCATACTCATCATGACCCAGCACCTGGACCCAGTGAAGCCTGACTGCATTACAGAGCTGGTGCATTCATGCCAACATCATCCATCTGATAGGGGGAGGCTGACCAGTGTGACCTCATGTGGATGTTTTCCAGCTGGAGCAGAGAGAAACTGGCCAGGTGAAGCCCTCCAGAATTGCTGCCTTCCCGAAGAAGAGAGGGATCCTAGTCCCTCTTCTCAGATATGGCTAAGCTCTTTCATAAGAATGGTTCCCTTTGTGCTGCATACCTGATAAGCTTTTCTTAGCTTTCTTTCTTAGATTTTCATACTCCAAAAGGTAGTTTTTGCCTCTCATCAGCCAAACAGTTTCTACAACCTGAGAGCCAGTGTGGTGTAGTGGTTAAGAGTGTGAGACTCGGACTCAGGTGATCTGAGTTCTGGTCCCCACTCAGCCATGGAGCCACCTGGGTGACTTTGGGCCAGTTACAGACACTCAGCCCAACCTACCTCACAGGATTGTTGTGGGTATATAATTGATACCAGAAGGAGGAGAATGATGTGAGCCGCCCTGAGTTCTTTGTAAGAAAAAAAGGTGGAATATAAATCTAATACATATATCCATCGATGCTTTTTTTTGGAAATGGGATGTTACCCTCTGACTCCTGCTGGCTTTCAGGGAGAGAATTTCTCCATGTTACATCCACCTGTTACCTTCCAGTCGCTTCCCCAGTGTTGGGAGCCACTGAGGACTTAGTAGCCAGTTTGGCAGGAAGAGAGTCTGACAGTTACTCTTTCAGAGAACAGTGAAAAACCAGGGGATAGTTCAAAGTAAGGTTTCTAAACTCTAAAGTAAAAATCTTCAACAAACTGAAACAGAAATGTTGCTTCCTATACACACCTACCAAATACAAATTTCACAGTATATTTGTCTGCACCCCAAGAAAGGATGCATGGGGCTGATAGTTTTTTATGCTTTATTGAAAGGCTTGTTAGTCGCGAAGTCATGTCCGACCCATCGCGACCCCATGGACAACTCTCCTCCAGTCCTTCCTGTCCTCCACCATCTCCTAGAGTCCACCTAAGCTCACACCAACTACCTCAGTGACTCCATCTAGCCACCTCATCCTCTGCTGTCCCCTTCTTCTTTTGCCATCTATTGTTCCCAGCATTAGACTTTTCTCCAGGGAGTCCTTCCTTCTCAATTGAAAGGCTTAGTGAACTACAAATCCCATGAATCTCAGCTAGAAATAACATCCCTGAGCCTGCTTAGGTACGTCAAACCTAGTGAGGAAAATGATTGCAAAGCCTCAGAACACACTACTGGGCATCCACATCTTCACACGTTTTAGTTTATTTATATTTATATCCTACCTTTTCCCTCCAAGGATCCCAAAACATCATTCATAATCCTCCACATTTGCATTTTATTTTCAGATCTGCTCTGTGGGTAAGTTAGGCTGAGAGTTAGTGACTGGCCCAAAGTCACTTAGTGAGCTTTGAGGGTTGAGTGGGCACTAGAACCCGGATCTCCTGAGCCCCAGTCCAACACTCTAACCACTATGTCACACTGGCTTACTTGGAAGTGGAAGTGACTGGCACAGGGACTGGCACTATCTGGCACTATCTTCATGAGGTCTTTTCCTCCTGTTTTCTTGGGAAAAACTTGAAGATATCTGACATCTCCTGATGCAAGTTTTCTTCTGGTCCAGTCCAATGAAGTTTTGACGATAGGTTCTCTTTTGGTCCATGTAGGACACTTAAATAGAATTCATGGTGCTGGGTTAATTTTTACAGTGGGGAGAACCTATTCTATGGGCTCTGACTTAGCAGGGCAGTCAGCCATAACCCATGAGTAGTACAAAGCATGCAAGACATGAAAATAACTAGAACACTCAAATTTCTAACATGTTTTTAATTAATGCTGCTTAATTATTGGGTTGAATCCTTAATCCTTAGAGCCACAGGCTTTTGTCCTGCCTTTTGACTCTCAGCCCTTTAAGGTGAGAAGCTGGGATAAACCCATCTTGAAGTTAGTTCACATGCCCATGGCACATGCTGTCTGGAGCAAATGAACTTTATTTCTTTTTTCCCCCTTTGGGTAGAGACTATTTTTTCTTATATTTTAGGGTTCAGATTCAAGAAGAAATAAAGCTGTGTTTCTATTTTAGTTCAGAGATAGTTTGACTCTATTGGTCCTTTATAAATCATTGTTTGCCATTTCCAATTTTGTAGCTACAAAGCAGTGACTTGACTGTTATAATTGATGCAACGTTGCCTGCCACTGGTTGCCAAGAGGGAGGTAGGGAGGGAGATATCTATAACTTTGCTGTATCTCAGCCTAGTGGAGAATGACAATTGGCACAGATTGCAACTGTGCAAAATGAGCTGTGCAGATTCTAACCATGGGCAGGCAGCTTCCAGGGCCATGTGCTCTCTCTGGGTTCAGTATCTTTAAACTAGAGTGGAGCTGGAAAGCCCTTCAAGTAGAGGATGTAAATGGAGGACTGTTTGCTGTAAAGCAGGACATGCTGTCAGCCTACAACAGCCCTTAAACCCTAACCCTAACCCTTGATCCACCAATCTGTTTTTTGAAAGGATGAATACCCATTTTATAAATTTACTGTTGCCATTATTTTAAATGGTTTATGTTGTTGTTTTAGTTAACTATATTTTATAGATTTTATTTTTTGGTCAGCTCTCAGTTTTTTATTTTAAAAAAACAAACAAAACCTGTGTCAATAACCTTAAGGAGCCTTTGTCTCAAAAGGCAATATAAAATATTTTAAACAAACAAATAAACAAACCAGTTCCTCAATAGGGGAGAATTTTGGGAACCTCATGTGGATCAATATATATGTTTAGCTATAATAAAAAAATGTACCCAATGGTTGTCTCACTTAAAGTGGACCTAATGCCACAAGTGGGACTTGAGTTAGACGAACACCACCAAAATATTGCAAGTGAGGAACTGAGGTTGAAATGGTTGCTAAAAGCTCCCATGTGGCAGGATTGACATTCAAACTGATTCTGCAGCTCAGCTACCCCTCGGGATGATGCATTCATTTCATTTAACAGCCAGGCATAATTTGTGCAACGATGCAGCCTCTTTCTGTCATATGAAGAAAACAAGCCTGTTTTCTGTTTTGAAGTGATCTGGCCCAACCCTAAGGAATGGGCTTGGGTGGAACTTTGACACACAGAATTCAATAATACAAAAGAAATAATGTTTAGATTCCATTCTTCCAAAGGATCAAATTGCAAGCCTTATCGCTCCAGAAGCTCAGTGATAGGTCTGTAGTTTCAGTAACCTCACAGAATAAGGCAGGGTGTTCAAACATAGTGTTTTCTTGAATCGCCATTGGTAAAGTATAGATGTCTACAAATCCACTACTTCCTCTAATGCTATTTTCAGGTTGTTTTCTCAAATTAAACATTAGGCTTAGCAGCATCCAATTCATGTTAGATTAAAGGGACCATCTAGCTCCACAAAGCTTAGGTTTTCTGTTTTGGTCTCAAAATAGCATCGCTCTGGGTGGGCCAGGTGAACCTCTCTGAAGATCCTGCTGCCTGGTGCTCCTTCGCTTCCTCACTGGAAACTAGAAACCGTGAGTCTAACCTTGGACTAAGTTCCAGATCATTTTTATTTCCTGGCACAAATTGTTGTTTTACCCATGGCTGTCCTGGCGTACCTTGTTTGAATATTTAGATTTTCCTATTGAATGAATATAATGAGATCATAAGGACAAAACTCTGGTGATTACAACAGAAACTAGCCCACGTAGAAATGAACCGAGATGGCTTTGCCAGAGGGTTCTCCCTTGAAAAGTAAGGAGAGTTGACTTAAATGAGGCAGGTGTATAAAGAAATATTACTCCACTGAGAAACACCTTTTGTGTAGGAGGTTTTAATTCCACCTCATCCAACCTTCCTCATGTGTGACTCGTTCAGGGGAAAGAAAACTGTGTGGGGAGGGGGAGGGAGATAGGAAGATGTCCCATTAGTTGTAGGTGATTAAGCATCAGAGTAAGCTTAGTCATTAGCCACTAATCACTAGTTAGGTTTTCTTAAGACTACCTTGTTCAAGTTCTCTTCTTCCTGGTCCCAGAATGTGGGCATGTTTCAACCCTTCAGCTCAAAATCCTAATTCATCCTGTGAACCTGCCCAATCCAGGGATGGTCTCTTTATGCCCCTTTCTGCCTTCCTTTCCTTTGATCTGTCACAGTTTTGGCCTTTTCTCTGACAGATGTTTGGTTTTATGTCTATAACCAGTTGCTGGCTGCCCAATCAAATCATGTACTTTGCCCATGCGCCCCTGCATACTTCTTGATCTCCAAGTCATTTCCAGAATGCAAAGGACCATACTAAATGTCTGTCTAATCACCCAGTGTGGCTCTAGATGATAGTTTTACTTCTTCTCACCAGTTCCTTTTCTCTTAAGCCATGAATCAGAGGGCATATGCTTGCCTCGTGCAGCCATAAAAGGCATGGATCTCTCAACAGACAATTGTCTCCTTTCCTATGTCACTGAAAGCATCCCCTAACTCTGCCTTCTGTGTGATCACCATGCTCAGGATGGTGGGGCTGGTGAAGAGCAATGACTGGCATGCCTGTCAGGCCTGAAATCGGTGTGGTATTTGTTACATGGCTAGCCCTGGAGTATGACAAAGAGAAAGCGAGGAGAACCCAACAGGGGCTGTTCCATTAGGAGGTGCCTTTAACCCTTTGCCCTGCTGCAGGTCTGATTAGAATTCCCCAGCTACCAGCCCCCTGTATTCATAATGCAAGGAAAACCCAGTTAGACCCTTCTTTGTATTCCCTGGTTCTTTCTTCCTCACCTATCAACAGATTGTGGATATTTTTTTTAACTTTTAAAATTGTGTGTATTTTAATTTTGTTGTAAATTGATTTGAATCTTTTTGAGAAAGGGAACAAAAAGTATACTGTCTGGCAATATTACAAAGGCACTGAAACACTGAGGCCCAGCATGTCACCTTGTGGTGCTCTCTGCAGTTTTTCAGGGGACATCAGCATTTGCGAAGATTGCAGCAAAGCAGTAGTTCACTGAGGGATCAAGAATGTTTTATTCTGCCTCAGAGCTTCCCAACAGTAACTCTCTTGCCTGAGTTGTCAAAGTGACTCAGGAGAAAGCAGATAAGCTTGGAGGCATGTGTACTGTTGCATACATAATATTTGAGTCTTATAATGAAATCCAGTTGGGAACAGAGTAATTACTGATCAGCTGTTTTCCAAGCAGATACCTGTCTGGGAGTTAACATCTCCAGCTCTAGTATTTCCTATTGCTGGGACCATGTATGCCTTTATGTGAAATGATGTGCTTTCGGATGTGCTGTTCCATTTGCCCTCCAAAAGGTCACCATCCAGGGAGTTTCGTCTGTAGGGCTGCCGCTGCTCTGCTCTGCCACCAGCACTAAGCCCTCTGGCCATCTCCAATGATAGGAGAAAGAAACTGCTTCCAAGAGATGCGGGGTGGGGAGAGAATCTCATCTCGGCAGACGTACAGACGAGTTGTGCTTGCAAAGGCCTTGGCAACCTGTGCTGGGAACAGGTGGCAGGTCAAAGGAGGAAACAAGCCATGGCCAGCTGGCGAGCACCTGCTTGTCTGGCAGAAGCAGTGTGGCTTAGTGAGTTAGCCATGTTGAAACGAACCTTGGTTTCAACATGGCTTACTGTGACATCTGAACTGGCCCCCTGTTTCTCCACCACTTCAGCTGACAGGAGAGTCTTGTGGCTGCTTTGAATCCTTGGAACACACGGGGCCCTTTCTGGCTCTCACCCACCCTGCCCATTTCTTTGTTAACTGCCTGATCTTTCTTTCTGTTGCACCCTCATGCATTCGCCCAGCTTACATTACATTCCACACTCCGCTTCTATCTTTTCATGTACCCTGTTAATAACTGATTCTGCAGTCAACAAAGCGATCCTTTTCCATAATCTTTTTATTTTGTTTTGGTCTCATAAATTAACCTGTTTTGCTCTTACTGAAACTTGGATCTCCTCCAAGTTTGCTCTGTTGCACCCTCATGCATTCGCCCAGCTTACATTACATTCCACACTCCGCTTCTATCTTTTCATGTACCCTGTTAATAACTGATTCTGCAGTCAACAAAGCGATCCTTTTCCATAATCTTTTTATTTTGTTTTGGTCTCATAAATTAACCTGTTTTGCTCTTACTGAAACTTGGATCTCCTCCAAGTTTGCTCAAGCCACTCTTTCCTACAGCTCGCTCGCTCGCTCGCTCGCTCGCTCGCTCTCTCTCTCTCTCTCTCTCTCTCTCT
>NW_025336010.1:5507861-5555462 GCF_004798865.1 Varanus komodoensis
AGGATGAGGTCACAATGGCCAGCTCCTCCCCTTCAGGAAGATAGCATCTGCAAGGGGTTGCAGTGGCCAGTCCTTCAGGAGTGTGGTGACAGCACAGAGTCATAATGGCCAGTCCTCCAGGAAGGCAGTATATGCATGAGATAACAATGGCCAGCCCCTCCCCTTCAGGTGGGCAGCATCCCCAGAGCACCATCCTGGATGGTCCTTCAAGTGGGCTTCCCCCTCATGGAGTCAGAGTGGCCAGTCCCTCCCCTACAGGTAAGTGATATCTGCACAGGGTCACAATGGCCAGTCTGACAGGTGTGTGGCCTCAAGACGGGGTCACAATGGCTAGTATCTTCTCTTCAGAAGGGTGGCATCTCCAGGGAGTCACCATGGCCAGTCCTTCAAGTAGGCTGCATCAGCACAAGGTCATAATGGCCAGTCTTCCAGGTGCGCAACTTCAGGATGAAGTCACAATGCCAGCCCCTGCCTTTCAGTTGGTCAGTATGAGGATGAAGTCACAAAGGCCAGCCCCTCCCCTTCAGGTGGGCAACCTCAACAAGGGGTCACAATGACCAGACCTTCAAGTCAGCCCAGAGTCACAGTGGCCAGTCCCTCTCTTCCAAGTGGGTGCATCAGCTTGAGGGCATATGGCTTGCTCTCATTTTTTTCTCCCATTGAAGTGGCATGTTGGTTCAGTATGTATTTCCTTGATGCAGAGAGGGGTGTTCAGAATGGTTTCTCAAGCAGGTGAGCATATCCCAGAGCAGGCCCTCCCAGTGGCTCTTGACGGAAGTGGACAGCAGTGGTGTGTGGCCCCAGAAACTGCCTCTGCACTCTCTGTCACTGAAAAGGGTGGCTGTGTGTGGGCACAGAAGCAGCGGGTGAGGAAGGAGAGGCGGCAAGCTGACTGGTAGGCAGCCCAGGTACTACTGGGCCACTGCATGCTGAGAATTGCTCAAGGTTGCCCTGGGACCCAGAGCGATGAAGATAATGGGATCTTGCACAGGAATGTTCCATGTACAATGCGGTGACAGTCTGCAGGTCTGTCTGAGCTGGGCTCAGTTTGGGAGACAAAATGCCAGAGTGTGAAAGACTGGTCAGCAACTTCTGGAGTGTGTCCCTCAGGAAGAAGAGAGGACCATGGGCAGAGGAGCAGAGGTGGGTAGAAGATGCATTGCCCCAGACAACAGCCGTGGAAGTACTTCCTCATGCAGTGGGTAGTTAAGCTATGGTATTCATTCCCTCATTGCTCTGGGCTTTAAAAATCCATAGAGAAGACTGTTGGTGGTTACTAGTTCTGGTGGCCAAATGGTATCTCGTGGATCAGAGGCAGTGGATGGGGAACATGGGCAGGAGTGTGCTGTTGCACTCCTGTCCTGGCAGTGTCTTTCCATAGGGCAGGTGGCTGGAAACCCCGGACTAGAAGGACCTCATGTGATGCAGCACAGCTCCTCTTCTCTTCTTCAGCTTGCAGTAGGTGTTCCAGTGAGACTGGCGGGGACTGGTGGGAGGTGGCCCCAGTGCACAAGAATGTGAGAGAAGATGGGGCAGGAGAGTGGGGAGTGGTGGGCATCGCCACTGTTTGAGTGGGTGGAGCTGGGAGCAGAAAGGAAGGAGGCATGGTAGGAGCTGAAAGGCTCACTCTGGACTGGGCAGGGCATTCCATACCCCAAGGCAGAGGGTGGCATGGAGAAGCCTAGCAGTGGAGGCCAAACCTTCAGGAGCACCCTCAGTGAAGCAAGAGGAAGGCTGAGGAAGAAAGGATGGGGGAATGAAGATGTCCAGCAGGATGAAGGGAAGCTTAACATGAACACTGTAGGTCAGAATCATAAATTAATCCCTCAGCAAAACTCAGGAGGGAGAGATTAAATGCAGAAACAAAGGGTCAAGGAAGCCTGCAATGGATGTGTTTGCAATGGGACTAGGACCCGGGAAGCAACACCGGACAGAAGACTCTGCCATGCCCTGTGTTCAGAAGCTGCTTCAGGCAGGAGCTCCAAGCAACAGGTCCCTGGACTAATACGTTTTGTAGTGGCAACTTTTTTGGGGTTGCATTTGCTGAAGTGGTGAGCAAGAACTGTAAGCATTGCGATTCTTGTCCTTCCCTGTCCTTCTCACCTCCTCTGTGGCTTAAAATTGTTTCATACTTTTGCATCCTGGTTTCATGGCATGCAGTCTCCTGGGAACAGCTACTCAAACTGAATTTTGTTTGTTTTTTGTTTAGCATTGGTTCATGCAATAATTAAAACGAAAAGTCATTTTAGTGTTAGGGCATGAAGCACAACTAAATGCATGCCTGTCTAGTGCATACACTTGATTGGACTGAATCATGAGCAGAATGATAGTTTAGAAGGGAAACTTATTCGGGAAGACCTTGATCCTGAAGTTTTGGATGGGGGTCGGTACTTTGAGCCGGTTCCGTACATTGTCTGCGTGTAGGTCATGGCCTTGGAAACACTTGGTGTCTCCACTGCAGCACTCTGCTTCCAAGAGTAGGGCCAAAAGCAATTTCCTTTCTGAAGCAGTGCATGGCGGCAGGTTTCCTTTTGTGCTTTATGTTCATAATCTGATAATTGGGGTTCCCTGTCTCTGAACAGGGCACTATCACAGCCCACGAGTTGCTCCCATGGGCAGAGCGGTGGTGGGACAGATGGGCAGTGCTAGCTCCAGGTTTGAGGGGCTCTTGGGCCCTCCCTTCAGGGAGCCCACCTTCTCACCACCATGGTCACCAGCTGCCATTGCTCCTCGTTCACTTTCTCAGCATTAGTGCCACAAGCTTGCTTGTCAGAGAGAGATTAAGCTGGTAAGCAGTAGGCTCAGCCCCACTCCTCTGCCCCCCATTGTTCTTTGGGCCAGAGTGAAGGGTGGGTGAACAAGCAGGGTGCCATAGGGAGCTCTTGTTAATGCACCCCTCCTGGTGTCTGGTCCAGTCATGCTGACCTTTGCCTCCATCCCTGCAGACAAGAAGCTCTGGTAGGTGAAGCCAGGGCCAAGTGAGGTGGGCTGGGTAGAAGACCTGGAGCACCCCTGCCTCTGATTGCATAAACTAACTTTGGGAACTCCACCGAGTATCTTCATGGAATAAATGTGTTGTGAACAAGCTTCTGAGTGCAAGTGATATGCGTAGAGCTATTTAGCATCTTTGCCTTGGGTCACTGATTGCTTCCCCCCATCCCTTTTTAAAATTAGATGTTTGTCGCCGAAGAAAATGTGGATTTTCGGATACACGTGGAAAACCAAACACGCGCACGAGATGATGTAAGCCGGAAGCAGCTCCGACTCTATCAGCTGTACAGTAGAACGAGTGGGAAACATATCCAAGTGCTAGGGAGACGGATCAGTGCCAAAGGAGAAGACGGAGACAAATATGGTAAGAGCATCCACTTGGATCCATTCCGTTCCCTTCCTGTGTGTGCTTGTGGGGCTGGAGATTGGGTGGGGCGATTCAGTGCCTTCACCCTCCCTGTAAAATTTGGACTAGATTGGGCCAAGCCAACGAATAGTGTATTGGACCAGTATCAAATGCATGGACAGTCAGACTGTTGGACGTGATGCAAACCAGAAGCGCCATTGCTTTGGTGAGCTGCTAAATTTGATGCTAAAGGAATATTGAGAATGACGGGCAGGCGGCTTTGCCCTATTGGGCCAGTTAACTTGTCTGTTAAGTGCACCAGGTTATGCCAGTGATCCTTGCTTCTGCCTAAAGAACAGCGGCGTAGCGGTGGCCATGCACTGCAGGGCAGCAGCCCTGACACTTCCTGATTAGCAGGGATGCTGATGCCAGCAGCCCCCCTCCCAGAATGCCCTGCTCCCCCTTAGTTTAGCTGCATCCCTCCCAGTGGCTGGGGGAAATGAACTTTCTCAGAATGTTCTCTATGGTAGCTTGTTCCCAGTTGTAATGCCTCATCTTTCGGGGTAGCCTGGTTGGACTGGTCCATTAAGACTCACAAGCTGTAAAGGACTTTCTCCCAGTGGAAATGAAATCTGCTAGAACTGAGGTGGATCAATGCCACTATCGAAGTGTTTGGATGCTTCTTGCAGGGAAGCTATGGGGGACTGTCATGCTGTGCACTTACGCTTCCCGATTTAGCACTACTCCACTGTTGTTCCATATAGTTTTATCTTTTGATCCATTTATTACATGTTCAGCCTGCTTTTCTTCCAAGGAACTCAAGACAGTATACGTTGTTCTCCCCATTCCCCCCCATGATAACCCTATGAAGTCAATTGGGCTAAAAGAGAGGGCAATTTGTTCAAGTGTACTACCTGAGCTTCCTAGCTGAGCCAGGATTCCTAGCCACCTTCTGAAAGATGCTGCTGCATAACAGAGACACTCTGACACCAAAGTCTGCATCACCACCATTTAGGTGAAACATGTTCTTGTTCTGTTCTATGAACAGTTTTCAAAATCTCATGAAGGACTTCCATGTATACAAGAGGCTCTGCTCATCAGAAAGTCACTCTCCATGGGCATAACATGGTAGTTGTGTGCTCTCAAATCACCTCCATCTTATGGTGACTCCATGAATGGAAGCCCGCCAAGATGCCCTGTCCGTGGCTGCTCCATTCAGCTCTCCCAAGTTCAAAGACATGGCTTCCCTTATGGATCCATCTCATATTTGGTCTTCCTGTTTGTCTTCTGCCTTTGACTTCCCCTAGCATGGTTGTCCTTAGCTCAAGGAACCAGGCTTCAGGTTGGATGTCAGGAAGCACTTCTGGACAGTTTGGACCCCCAGGATATGGAATGGTCTTCCAAGGGAGGTGGCTGAGGCCCCATCAGTGAGGGTATTCAAGGAAAGGTTGGACAACCGCATGTTGGGGATTACATGAGCGGAGCTGACTGGAGCGGGGGGGTCAGACTAGATGGCCTAGGAGACCCCTTCTGTCTTGCTTTGTTTCTATGTTTCTATTAGAGTTTTCTCTGGTGAGTCTTGCCTCTCATGACATGTCCAAAGTACAGCCTCAGTTTTCTCAGCTTTGCTTCCAGGAAAACTATGGCTTGGTCTGATCCAGGACCCAATTGTTTGTCTTTCTGTTGGTCCAGGGATGTAGAGATTTAGACAATGATTTTTACCTGTAAAGCACGCAGATCTTCTCTGAGCATAACACTAGGTGTGAGTGTGCAGAGGAGGTGCATAAATTGCCCAATATATTCTTGTGTGGATTTGGGCAGATTCCCCTGTTCGATTTGCACACATTTTCCCTGCAGAATGGATCAGCTCCACTTTAGTTTGTGGAGCCAGTTTGTGTAAAGTGGAGGGAAATTTGCAATCTCTGCTTCCTTTATGCAGATTTCCTCCTTTGTCCAGAGCAGATCACGATTGCAAACATGAATGGGAACTATGCACAGGACGAATAGGAAACCAACATTTGGAGAGTCTTTTCAATCTTGAATGTTGCTTGCTCACCCATCCCAAATTGTAAGTGATGAAAATGAAGATGGAGTTTCAGAGCACCTGAATGGGGCCTGGGTCAGAAGCATTATCTGGTGATCACACCGAAATTCTAGAAGGTGTATTGGGAGTTATCGAGTGATGTTCTTCTCCCAGCAGAATAGCTAATGCTGGTGGGAAGAAACTTCTCCTTTCCTCTGCAGCCTGGAATGCAGCCCCAAATCTCCTCCAGAGGAGTAGGAGCTTTGGGGAGCTGGAGGGGTAGGGAGGGAGAAGAAACCCTCGTGGAATGAGCAGAAGTCCACTCACTTAAGTTTGAATTTATTCCTTTGATCCCCAATTTTGAGTTGTTCAGAAAAAATCACAGTAATGCTACTTCTGAGGGCTCAGTGTTTATTCAGAAGCGTGCAGAAAACTTTCTAATCGCTCAGGCGCAGAAAAGAAATATATTGAATGGAGTCTGTGTAATCATCCTGATGCATTGCTTCTAAGACCAACTAGGATCCATTTAATTGGATATTAATCAGGGCATGTTCAGAGTAATGACGCTAACTACTTTCTAATTACTCCACAGTAGTGGGATGCTTAATGTTTCCGAAGTGTTTTTAGATCATAGAGAAATGTGGTGGTGTGGGGGGGGGGATTGTGTCTGGGCAGTCTGCTTAAAGAAGGTGCTACCAATTCATCAATTTGATTTTAATCTTGCAATACTCAAAGATGTTTGGGATAGGATAGCAATGTGAAATGGATTACCAATTCTTTTTGCACTCGCTGACTTTTAAAAAGCACAAGAGGGAAAACAGGAGGAAAGAGACACCTTACATGGTGTCTCACACTGATGGTGTAGATAGGTGAGGCAGCAGTAGGTAAGCTGAAACACTGCTGGGTTCACTGCACAAAAGAGAGAAGAAATTCTATACTGTTTGTTCACTCTTTGTGTGTGGTTCACTTGCAGGGCTGGTACCGCTTAGTGAAGGAAGGAGCTTTATTTGTACTTCACGGCTGGGAGATTGTATTTCAAAGTATCAGACTTCAGTGTTATGCTAAAGGGGGCATTAAAGTTTCCTGTGTGCCTGGACCATTGTATTGTACACAGTTTAACTTCATACCTGAATGGTCAGCTGAGAGCCAAAGCATGACAAATGATGTGGAGGTTACATGGATGCAGCAGAATGAAGACTGGTGTGAGAATGAATAGCCGGGAACGCTGACCGGCAGGGCGGGTGGTGTCGGGGCCTAGGCTCCAGAGTGGAGTGCGTACTTTGTGCTTCAGCCCCAGACTCTCCAGGTAGGGCTGGGAAGGACTCCTGCCTGCAGCCCTGATGAGCTGTGGCCCATCAGCCAAGAATCTGACTGCTGAGCTGCAGGCCATGGGCCAAACCCCAACCCAGCTGGGCTTCTAATCTGACCCTGTGCATTTCCGCAGAGGGCTGTGGCCCCTTCCCCTTCATGATGGGCAGCAAAAGCTTTCCACTCAGCAAAGGCTTTGTGGATGCCTTGGCCACACCCCTTTCCTCTAGGCTCCACCCATCCCTGTAAGGTGAACCTGGGCAGGTTCTCCAACATGGAATTCTGTGCTTGGGATGAAAGAGATTCACCCCTTCTTCCCGGAACAGACGACACCGAGCTCCACTGTGGTCTGGCCTGCTAGAAGGCAGCTTCCTGCCTCCCATAGGATGCCATGGCACCTGCAGAGTGATGGTTGCTGGACTCCTTCTCAGACATGGCGTTATGAGCACATGACCACTTAGCAAGGCTGAACTGACTTGCACTAGCTGGGTGATAATGATTCTCTTCTCATCTGTCCTTCCGTCCTTCCGTCCTTCCTTCCTTCCGTCCTTCCTTCCTTCCTTCCTGCAAAAGGTTTGTTTTGTTGGTTCCTGGCTTGTCCTGTGTCTTGTCAGGGGAGAGCAAATGTTTACATTTTAATTTCTTGCAGGATTTGTCTATCAGCTGCTATTAGACACAGAAGCCAAAATAAAGCCTCCATGTTTTGGTGGCAGTATTCCATCAAATGCGAGGCGCTAGGGACACACAGCAGTCGAAAAGCTATGTCCTTGTACCTTTCCAGTAAGCTTCCTGGGACATCTAACTGGGACAGAACCAAAGCAAACACCATTTTACATTTCTATCTAGCACTTATGCTTTCCTCCCATTTTTACTCTAGAATAGGTGCATTCTGGATTGGCATCCTGGCATTTAAGGTCTAGAGTGGAGTCCACACACTGTTTTTAGAGTAAACATGGAAAAAGATGTAGTGGCTAGATACAGATCGAAAGGAACATCTGCTTTGTCCCACAGGCTCATTGCACAGACAAATTCTCGAAAGCAGAGTGTTGGAGACATTAGTGTGAAAGAGATATAATTAGACCAGCTTCTTGCTATGCCTTTTCTGCCAGAACATCCCATTTGGTCCAACTGTTCCAACCTCTATGTGCTTTTTATGAATCCTCTAGCTATTTATCATCATTGTGCATTTGATACTCCTTTCTCATGTTCCAGTGTTTATGTTTGTCATTGTTCCACTTAATTGCGTTGTTATTTGCCTAGCACTTCATTTTATTGATTATCTTATTGAACTTTTAGCCTATCTTCTAAAGCATTTGCAATCCCTCAGAGGTTTATGTCATCCAAAAGTTTAAGTATGCCATCACAGCTGTCCTCTTTGTACCAATAGCTACACTTCCATTAACCAAAGATATTGAACAGAGCTTTGCATTTGCAAAGTGTTTATTTAGTGAAAGAGATTCCTGTTATACTTGAGGGCTACATAACTCTGTCCTTGATTTGGCAGTCCAATGGTTTCCAAAACAGCTCATTCTGTGCATGTGTGGCAAAAATACTCTCAGACAGAGATCGAAGATACACGACCAAAAGAACAATATACTGTTGCTCTGCTCTGACTCTATCACTTCAAACTGCAGGTGGCTGTTTCATGTTTTTATGCTGTGTGTGTGTGTGTGTGTGTGTGTGTGTATGAATATGCCACTCAGTCCTGCACATGGAAAACAAGCACGACTTGCATGGCCTCTCTTGATTCTGTTGTCACAGGGAGATAATGTTGCATGTCATCAGCAAATTAATGGCACTTGGCTCCAAGTCTCTTAATGACCACTTCCTGTGGATTGATATAGAGATGAAACAACATTGGGGAGAGGGTGGTACCCTATGGAATCTTACCAGAGTTTCAAGGAATAGTCACCCAAGGTTACTGTCTGAAATCAAACCTGTAGGTAAAGACTGAAACTCCAATAACACTGTGATTCTGATATCCAACCCACAGAGGTGATCCAGGAGGCTACCATGGTTGATGGTATCTAAAGTCAAGGAAAGATCAAGCAAAATCGACAGTTCTTCCTCTAACTCTTCTGTCTGTTCATCTGTCCATCCATCTGTCCTTACTTCCTTCCTTGCTTGCTGGTTTTTGGCTTGAACTATGCCTTGTTGTCAGGGGAGAGCAAAAATTTCAACTTCTAGCATGATTGGTCCATCTGTTTCTATTGGATGTGCCTATAGCCGGCAAAGAAGGCTGGCTAGCTAAACCGCCCGGCACCCTCTTTATGTCTGGGACACCCATTAACCTGAGCCAACATAGTCCAGGTAGCTGTCTTCCAAAACATCTGGAGGGCATGACACTAGGAAAAGCTGAGCCGCTCCTTCAAAACCAGCGTACCTCCATCCAGAGTTCTGTTCCCTGATTGGTGTGCCTCTAATGTGCGGCATCCACCATGCACACGTCGTTGCTACAAGATTAACGGGAAGCTCATTTCAGTCTACAATCCTCCGCATGTGTGCTTGAGAGGAAGTCACCTTTAATTTGAGCAGCAGCCTCTTGTTCCATTCAACACAGAGGTTCCTTCTGACAAGGGGCAGAAGTGCTGGTGTAGCAGGCCAGTGACCTTTGGAATTTGCATTCACCTCTGATCCTATTAAGCAGCCATGGGCAAGCAGTGGCCTCTTGGCTTCTGCACCCTCTCTGTGCAATGAGAACATGACTGAATGCATCCAGTTGCTTTGTCCTCAGTCTGACCATTGGTTGGCCTAGCCTGGTGACTCGCAGGAGTCCTTTAGGCAAGGGGCTTTACCTGTCCTGCTCCTAGAGACACTAGGGCAGCCTTCCCAAGCTGTGCCCTCCAGATATGCCCCCCATGACATTCAGCATGCCCTAGCCAGCACAGCCATTGGCTGGGGATGATGGGAGATTTAAGCCTGGTGTATCCAAGTACCCCAGGCTGGAGAAAGCTGGGCTTGGGATGACACCTGCAAAGCACAGGCTCTGTCACCATGCTGTGGTGGACATCCCCCCTGAGCTGTCTCTCTGGATCTTGCCACCATCAATTGGCTGTGGAGGGTGCAGACTGCAGGAGACTTGCTGAAGCGAAGTGGCTCTGGGCCTTATCAGTGCCCATGATGGGGAGACCACCCGCAAATCCCACTTGGGCCAATTTGGGTTCCCTCATGGAAGAAAGGGAGGACACAAACGCAATAAATCATAGATCAAGAGCAACCACAACCACAACTCTTTTCTTTGCTGACACTGTATTACACACGTCTGGGAAAAGGAGGAATTAAATGTCTTTTCACCCCACGTGGCCAAAGATGAAGAGCTGGATATCACCTAGGCAAAGGTTATACACAGCCTACTGCAGGCTAGCTAAGCCCAGCTCCCCTTTTCAGCAAGTATCCACTCAAAGCCTGCAGTTTAGAAAATCAGGACACCTTCCAAGAGCCAGCCTTTCCCAGCCTGGTGCCTTCCAGAAGTGTTGGACTCTCCAGATGCGTTGGGATGCAACTTCCATCATCCTCCAGCCAGTACAGTCTGTAATCCCCCAGCCTTACAGACTGTACTGGCTGGAGGATGATGGAAGTTGCATCCCAACGCATCTGGAGAGTGGCAGGCTGGGGGAGACTGGTGCATGCAAACAGTTGGGCTGCTGCAGATCACTTACACGCCCTCTGTGGACAGTGACTCTGATCTGTAATTTATTTAGTGGAACCACAAAGATGGCTCTATGCTATTTGAAGCCAAATATTTCTGCTTATGTTCTTCTTCTCTTCACAGTCCAAGCATGGCAGTAAGACAAATTCAATTTTTAAAAAACCTTCCTTTCTCTTTCCTGCCACCCCCGCCACCCCCACCCCTTCCACCTTTCTTCACAGCCCACTATTTTCACAAACAGGGACAGAAGTGACCTCAGAGTAATGCTGGTTGCTCCCGGGGGCAGTCACATGCTCATCTGGGGTGTGGGAGGGGGTTGTTGCCAGCCGCCATGCCTGCTTCCCCTTCTCCCTTCTGCCCGGCATTTGCCTATCCTCGCCTGTCTTTTCCGCCAGATTGGGTGGTGTGGGTGCCCGGTAGGAAAGTTTTCCCTTTGAAAGTGGCTCAAAAGACGTTGGGAATGACGGGGCAGCAACATGAATTAGAAGCCCCGGCTAGCGGGCAGGCTTCTCCATTGAACCACAAATGGCAAAACTAGCTGGACCTCCCAGGATTCTCTGGGTTAGGGGAAGGGCTCAATTACCATCACCTTGGATTCTGTTCTGAAAGGTTCAGCAACCATTTAAAATGTGCCGTAATCATCTTATTTAAAACATCTGTGCGTTTTTGGGTTTCGTCCTTTATTTAATTTGCTATGTTCAGCCTTTGTGCAATACACTCAGGCTGGGAGGAATGCATTTGCCAGGGAAATTCGATTGTGAACATCAGCTTTTGGTTCACTAGTCCCAGGATGGCCGCAGGTGTGCCCCCAAATCCCTACCGTGTCCATAAGACAGGCATGCCCAGGCAGCCCCTTCATTCTGTTTTTCAAGTTCCCTGTTGGCTGCACTGAACACATCTTCCAAACTGTGCTTGCAACTCTCCTCTGCAACACGGTTTAGCACCAGCACTGCATGGACACTGGCAGGGCACCCGGACACCAGGTATCCCGTGGGTGCCTTTTGTGCTGCCCATGAAGATGCTCCCTCCCCCCTCTCCTTTTTTTTTCTTTAGGGAACCCATTTGCTTGCTGGGATCTGGGATGGCCACAAAATGGGTTTCAGGAATGCTGGAAATGGATCTTTGGCCCCACCTTGCCTCGCACTCAGCCTTTCGGGCAGAGTGCCTGTCCTTTGCCATGCCCCCACGGCAGCCCTGTGTAGTGGTGCCCATGACAGTTTCCCAGATTTGACTATGTCCCCTGCTAAACATTGCCTGACATGCATCGTGAAAACGACGTGTGGAGCAACCCATACACACGGCACAGAATCACACACAACTGGGATGGCTGAGATGCCGTTCGTGAACAATGCATTGTGAAGCATATTTTTCATTGAAAAAAAAACATACAAAGTGCTGCTGGACTAATTAGGAGCTCCACAGGTTGCCTGATTTTAGAGGCAAAGATTGGCAAAGAGGTGAGGGGGCTGGCAAAGGACTCTAGCAGGCAAGTCCTTTGTGCATCTTTTCCTTGTGCAGCCCAGTCAAGGCTTGGTGTGGTTTGAAAGTCAGGTGTTATCCATGTATCACAATATGGCAGTCTAAAACAAGAGAGATCCCCAAATCTCATGTCACACCTTCCTGTACTTTCACTGCCTTCTGCACCTGTGGAGTGTGCTGAGATTTTCTATGGGTTGTACTCCATCTGTTTTGATCTTTGCTGCCGGTAAATCGCCAGCCTTACATCTGCCTTTTTTTGGCAGTCGTGTTCAAATGTTCTGAATGTGCTCCCTCCACAGGGAAATCTGAACTGCTGTCTGAGAGGCGAGATTGTGGGAGAGCTTGTTTCCAGCACATACAAATGTACCATATATGAACGCAAAGCCATCTTGCATTGCACCAGGTTGCTTGAAGGTTTCATTTGGCCTGCATCTTCGCCACCCAGCCTGATTCACACCTTCCAGACTAAGACACTGAACAGAACACAGTTGGCCCTTGGTTGTACCCCCTTTAAGAATTTTGCAAAGCAGTTAAAATGCATGTCTGAGGCTAGCACGTATGCTTTAGGATAAAATGCATGCAACAATATGCACATTGTAGAAAAAAAAGGTTGAAAGCAATGTAGAGCTGTGCAGTGTTTTAAAAACCTGCAAGTTATTGTGGAAATGAGATAGAACATGCTGCGCAACAAAGATGTGCAAAACTCACAAAGATGTGCTGTAAACACCTGTTCCTAGCAGTGCCTAGACTGCCATCTCCAATGCTGTGGTGGCTGGTGTATATTTTACATTGTTAATGTCCTGCAGAAGTACATGTTTCTTTGCCACAATAGTTTGGCATTTTCTGTCTGTGGGGGACAGGGCATTGCAGAATAAATGAATATAGCAGCTTTCTTCAATCTGGTGCTCTCCTGCAGATGGATGGGACTCTAACTCCCATCTGACCCAGTCAACATGGCCAATGGTGAAGATTTGGGGAGTGGAGGCTGAAAATTTCTGGATGGCACCAGGTTGGGGAAGACTGGAATACATCTTTCATCCCATAGAGTAGAGTCTTCAGCAATGTGTAATAATAATGGATGGGATTAAAGGCAGTCCCCGGGTTATGAACAAGTTTCATTCCTGAGAAAATGGAAATTCGTTGAATTTGTATGCAAGTAGGATCATGTATAGTTGGCCTTCCACATAGGCGGGGGTTAGGGGTGCAGGACCCTTGTGCAAGTGGAAAAACTGTGGCCATTTCTAGCCTGTCCCCTCTTTGCAGCAAGGAAATGCCAGAGAGATTTCCCCCCCTGGATGGGCAGGGCAGGAAGGCCTGCCTTGGAGGCCTCCCTCCCTCCTTGTTTGCTGCTTCTCTTTCTATCATGATGAAGATTTTACGCAGTAATTTTTTAAAACTTATTAGGCTTTATGGCAGTTTGTTCATCAGCATTGGTCGTTTACATCTCGGACATTCATAACTTTGGACTGCCTGCACTTGGTATAAGTATTGGGAATAAAAGCATGTCTATTTTAATCTGTGAAGAATGCCAGAAGTCACAAGATTCTTGCCACTGCAGCAAGATCAGGTCCCCTCTACTCTCATCATCTCTTGTTCTCTTCCTACACCTGCCAAACTGTTCCCCACATAAATAGCCAGATTCACTTTAGGAAATCCTGATCTGAGCCTATCACACAGCAAGTGTAGTCAGGGGGTGTCAAATTAGTACTGCCCCTCTAATTTAACTTGTTGGATTTTTTAATGCAGAAAGATAGGAATTAAAATGTTTTAAAATACAATTCCCCCCACCCCAGCAATGGTTCTGTTTGTGCATCTGTGTATATCGTTCTGTGGTGTGATTTAAGAGTTCCCCTGAGAACAGCAGGCTAAGAAATAGGATCCCATCTGTGAGCAATTTAAGAGGAAGTGAGACAATGGAGCCAACTGCAGCTCCAGTGTAGATAATCAATACAAATATTGTTAGTGCTGTGATTTATCTTGCAAGGAGCTTTTAAAAAATATGGATGCCAGACCCCTGAAGACGAGTGCAATCTAATGTTATCCAGCTTGACTTGGCCATCGCTGGGCCTGCCGGGTGTGATGTCCATGCAGCTGCTCTTCCTGGCGCTCTTGGGATGCTGCGTTGCTGGCTGGCCGGCTCCGGAGGGATCCAAACCTGGCCCTGAGATGCAGTGCAAGTGAGTCAGCTCTCATCAGATCACTGCCCATCTCACTCACGTTCCCTCCCTCCGGCCAGCGCTGCTTCAGTGGACGGCTTTGCTCAATACTGCGAGTCCTCATCTGGCAACGGAGGCTGCTCCAGCTGATTCTCACAGCGCCGCCTCCAGCTGCAGCCCCAGCCCCGTGCTGTGGGACAGCCAGCTGTGCCAAGACCGTGTCCGCAGCTGCGGTGTTGTGCTGGTGCCGCTTGTGTTCCATTCCGACACTGGGTGGCTGGAGCAGCCGTTCGTGCAGCTCGTGGCCAGGCCGCCCTCGCAGTTTGTCCAAAGTGAAATTTCAAGGCGAATTTGCGGCTTCTCACTTAGGAAAGCTAGCTATTTATTCTGGGAAGAGGAAAGGGTTTCAATATGAATGGTGATTTGTGTGTGTGTGTGTGTGTGTGTGTGTATGGAGAGGGGGACTGCACTTCTTAGAAACTAAGATCAGTAGCACTTGCAAAGAACAGCCATGTACCAAACCTTTGTATGCCTATTCTAAAGTGGGACAAGACTCTGAAGTAAGCCAGAAGGATTCATTCAGCAGCTTCCTCCCCAGGCCCCTGCAGGGAAGGGATCTTATCTCCACTGAGCTGCAGATTGGAGATAAGAGCTTTTCCTGGCCTGATGAGTGAGAAGAGTTGGAGGAAGAAGCTAGCAGGTCAGCTTGGAACCCTGGGTGAGGGCATACCTGGCCTAAGGCTTGGAGGTTCCCCATCTGATATCGAGTTCTTGGGTCTGAGTCATTTGTCTTGATTGGACTTGTACTTTGACCAGTGAATTGTGTGCTTACTTTCCTCAGCCTTGAATTATACAGCAGAACTCCTGAGGGGAACAGTTGCTGGGCCTACTTCTGTGAGGCTTCTTTTTATCACAGAAGGCCTTTTTCGTTGGGCTGATGTGGAGCCAGAGCTGATAAATACGTTTCACATATTAGCAGTAAATTTGTTTGGGACTTCTCACTGTCATCTTGAAAACTTAGATTGGCAGCCCCATCCTATGTGTATTTGTTGAGAAGCAAGTCCCACTCTATGGAGCTTATTCTGGGCCCTAGTGTTTCTAGGGCAGCAGTGGGATCTGAGTAACACACCTGGATGCATGTGTGCGCACACACACACACGCTGCAGCCCTGTGTATAGTTCCTTGGGAATAAGCCTCATTTAACTCAATGGGACTTGCTTTTGAGTAAACATCTGTAAGAGACTGGAATTCTACTGACCCTATACACAAAGTCAATTTTATTTCACAGCAGACAGTAAAGGGATTAGGATCTTTTAGTTTGGTGTCCTTCTTTCCGAACGGTTAATGTTTATTGATAGCACGTTTTTCTAGTGCAGCCATGACAGCTAGCAACATGCTAGTTTTTTGAAGCTAAGAAACAGGTGCTCCCATCATTTGTATTAGAGTGCAAGCCCAGATCAAAACACTTTGTGCAGTCCATTATGAAGTAAGCTACGCATTAAGTTTTATTGGTGAATTCAGCTACATTTTAATTGACTTTACAAGTTTTAATTTTTCATGGGTAACGCACTAGCTGGCAAATAGCCAGTGTGGTATTGAATGCATTTTACACCTATTCTATTGACATTTAAATTTAAGGCCCTGTAGCCATGGGGAAAATCAATCCAAATTGGGCAAAAGGGGATCATGGTGCTGGGAATTTTCTGCTTATTTCCCCAGATGCCCACCTTTATGCATTGTTTTTGTCATATTAATTCACTAAAGGCTGTTTGCTGTCAGCATTAAATTCCAACAGGATGATATTAGGGTCTGTGCTGAGGCAATTGTGGGGTTATTTCAGGAACTGGCAGGAAGGAAGGAAGGAAGGAAGGAAGGAAGGAAGGAAGGAAGGAAGGAAGGAAGGACTGGTGGAGAAACATGGATTATAGCTCCATGCTGCTGCCACCTGGACCCCTGTAAAATTTTGTGAAGGAGGAAGGATGCTGGTACAATGAAAGCCTAGCCTGGAAGCTCCTGGAGGCCATGGAGCCCATGCACTGAGCAGAGGTGAGGTGAGTTACTAGCTGTAATATCTGTCTCATGTCAGGGCCCCATATGAGGGGTTAGTGATGGGGCTTCATAATTCAAGTCCCATTTGGAGCATAAACTAGATTTCAGCATAGAAATATGAAAAAATTGAAGAGCTGGAAGCAACCCCCACAGGCCTGGCTTTTCCAGTCTTTTCATACAGGTGCCTTCCATGTGGCCTTTTCTTCCAAGCCCTTCAGATAGAGGAGGCCTTCAAACAGAGGATTGTCCTTGGTCAAATAGGCCACCCTACTCACAGCTGCTATGGGAAAGTGGCCATACTGATACTGCTTTGAACGTTTGAATGAATGAATGTTTTATTTGAATAGGTTTCCCTAGAATTGAAGTTATGAACAAGTGCAATTTCCCCTCAAAACTTGGAAGGGGACACCATGTTCAGGGCACATTTATGGGACCCAGAAGTCATCTTGTTTTCATGATGGTATTGGTGATTTTTTTAGGCCCTGAAGAATACTCGCAAACAGACGAGGTCTGAGTACCCTATTATCAATTCATGTTAAGATTGGCCTCAGCTGCAGTGAGCCTTCCATGCATCCAGCTACTGCACTTGATGTTTCTTTTAAAAAATATGTTTACTTTTATTTGGGATGATTTCATTCGGTTGCTGTCAAGCGAACTCTGATTTACCACAGAACAAAATAGTTAACAAATTCAAAATCTGGCAAAAATGTTACATTGTGAGGAGTATGGGGTCATTTCTTTCTCTGTGTGGGAGGTATTCTGCCTGAAAGCTCTTTCTCTCTCTCTCACTCTTGGCAAAGCAAAAAGCCATTTTTGACGAATTCAGAAGAAAAGGGCAGTTGTCCAGTAAAAGAAGTTGTAGATAATTTGAAGGCACAATAAAACACATGCTGAGACTGAGGAAAGTCCTACAGCTTTTAACATTCCTCTACCAACACAGGACGGCACCTTAACTGCTTGTGTTATCAAGGATTGCTTAAGTAATTTATTAGGTCAACGTATCTGATTAAAAGCTTCATTTTTCACAAAGAAAGTTGTATCACAGCAAGCATCCAAAGAACAGAATATGGGCATCCAATAACAACAATAAAACAAAAAGAAACAAAATGTGTAGCAACATACAGCAATAATAAATAGCAAGAACTCACGCTAACAGTCTACAAATACAATATAAATTGGACTTGGCTGTTGGGATTAAAGCTGGTAAGAGCATATAGGATTGCAGGCCATGTCTTGTAATTTACCAGTCTAACTTTCAGACATTTTAAAAACAACAGCTGATGTACAGCCTATATTTGTTTCTCAGTGGGGATATGACTAAGGAAGTATAGCAGATTTCAGCTCCTGGGGATAAATTGGTATGTCCTTTAAGCTATGACCTGTGTTAAACTAATTGATGGCCAGTTTTAAATATAATTTCTGATCAATCAGGTTCATTGATTAATTTCCCTATTAGTCGTCCACCCCTCCATGCTAAGTTCTAAGCAGTCTGACAGACTTCCCAAAGAATGACAAAAAATGGCTTTGTGCAATGAAATAGACAGGATGACTTTACAAACAAGGGATCCCCATGGGTGCCAGGTGTAAGCAAGTGTGAGATTTGTTTGGATCTTTATTGGTTAAAAAGATGCTCAAGACAAGAATGAGAAAAAAAGGTCAATTTTCCTCCAGATGCCATTGAAAGAGGCTTAGCATAAAGACCATTTAAGAGAGAGCTCTATTGATTTTTTTGACCTCCAAACAAGCTGCAGTCAGTATGAAATTTCCCCTGTTGGGGGTGATTGCGGGGCACTGAAGATTTTGCTTCTTCAGTAAAATTACCGTTAGGTGGTAGGAAAATGGTCTTAACGAACTATCCAATGAAATTACTCCTTTTTCTCCCTTTTTCTGATCAGCTGCACCATTTCAGCTCACTGCAGAGTGGGAATGTGCCCGGTAAGAAGATAATATCATACATCGTGTCAACTAAACCCCAGTAACACTGGCCTAATGAATTTTTGCTGCTTATCAAAACCATGGTAGGCTGTTCGCACACAAACAAACAAGCATGCAAACGAATAAGCTGTTTTGAGTTGGCCCCAACTCCAAGAATTCCAGTTAGCATTTGGCTAGATGCTGCATATTATTGACCAATCTGGTGGATGCACGCCTACCGACAATTTCCTTTTTCCTTTGGGGAGATGCTCACTCAGGCTGGCCATATGGTAGGTCTGGTATCTTTTCCTTCCCCCTCCCTATGATTATCCCTTTCCTGTGTACAATAACCCTCCACGGAGCAACTCTCAGTCTTATTAAGCTCCCCCTGAGACTCAGTCTTTCAATAGGAAAGGTTTGTAATTGGTATTTCGTATCTTACAATTCATCCCAGCATCCGGTTTTTGCCCTGGTATGGTTTATGGTATTCCTATGTGTTTTTTGGTACTAGCTCAATGGAACATTTAAACCAGGCACCTCAAGGGTATGATCATATTGTTCAATTATCGAGGAAGGGGTTTAAATTTGGAAAAATCACCTGGGGACAAGATGTTGCAATGCCGGTTAGGCCCAGAAGCAAAGCAACATCAGCCCAAAGGTTTTGACTATAGGACCTTTGGGTCCACCAAGTGCTCGGTCTCTGAGTGTGTCCAGATTGGAAACATTTTAGTAGTTGTGACGTCTGCGGTGTTGCCCTTTGATTTGGGCCTTGGGCTCAACCTGCAGGCCCTCAGAGCACGCCTGCCCAGCTACCAGCCAGAGGGGGCAGGCGGTGTGGCAGACAGGCCTGGCTTCAGCCCCAGGACAGGCCGGGGCAAGCTAAGGCTTGGCTGGATAGTGCAGTGCACTGCAAAGTCCATCTTTATTCCTGTTTTTAAAAACATGTTATATTTGGAGTCAGGGCAGCAGCTTAGGCGTACATGTGGTTACACACACTTTTAAATTTCTGATATGTTTCAAATATATATTTTTTAAAAAGAGGGTGTGTTCATTCCCCGGTAAATACATTTAGCACCAGGGCTGCAGTGGCAGGCTCTATGTTAACCCCGTTAGCTTAAAAAGCCAAGCTGCACATGCTCAGGGTATTTCTTCTCTTTTTAAAATCACAGTCGGGAAACACCTTTTGTCTGGTTTAGGTGCTCAGAAATATCCACAATCTGGAAGCAATTGTGAGGCATGGAATATGTGTGCAGAGCAAGAAATGTTGATTGTGTGCTTCAGAATGGAGGTAATACAACATGGTTATCTAAAGTGATGAAGAGTAGACCCTAAAGTTGCTGAGATGCACCCTGGCATATTTGGGTGAATAGTTATGGGTGTTCTCTCATGGATTACTTGCCAAAGGTTCTTGGTTTGGTTTTTTGCTAGGATAATCCTGTAACTTGTGACAAATTATGTAGAACTGTAGAGTTGTAAGGAAGCTGAAGGCAACTTTGACCCTCCTCCTCGTGTTGAGAAATTTCTCTGTGAGATTGGGGTTAAGGTCTGCATAAACAGAGAGGAGGAAGACCTCTGATGGAGCCAAATATCTCAAGAAGAGTGAAAGAGTGATATGCCAGCGGTGGGTGGGAGGTAGATCTCCATGTGTTTTGGGCTTTGCTTCCCAGAAATTGTGCAAAAAGGATCAGCTGTGCCTTTTTTCCACACATCCAGGGAGAACTGCAGGAGGAGTCTTGGCAAAGTGGGAAGAGTGCATTCCACACGGTGAAAACTTGCAGCAGAACAGACTTCTCTGTGCTGAAGCCTTGCAACATGCAAGGGGATCTTGGTCAACAGGCATGGGATGGCCACATTCCTATGGCTAAAACACAGGAAGTGAATCATCAAAACTGAGGACAAAGGGAGGCTACTAATTTGCATAACATTTACATATACTAATGTATATGTATAGAGGCAAATATAGAAATAATGATGATTTAAATGGAAATGCATCCCACCAGAGTGTGAGAGGTTGTGAGCATGCCTGCTTTTTTGACCTGCTAGGTGCTAACTTAGATAGGCAACAAGGCTTGTTCCCTTCCATTTAAACTGGAATTGGTTGGGACAGCCCTTCAAAGAGAGGGTGCCTCCAAACAGGTGACAGTCCTCTGGGAAAAAGGAAGGGCAGCTGGAGGGATGGGCTTCCTACAAGGATGCTTTAAGCAGTCACTGTACATGTTCTGAGCTGCCTACACCAAAAATGGGCCGTGCTTTCAATGCACACCAGAAGCAAACAGTGCATGTGAGGCTGCTCCAGATGTATTCCAGGAGACTTTGCATGTTTGATCATGATCAGTGCTGCCAGCAGAGGGTGAGGATAACTGCCTGCGTGCTGGACCAGAGATACAGATAATTTTCAGGAGGGGCTGCAAGCCACCCCGTCACTGTGGTCAGAGGGTCAACAGCTCTGAAATCTGGTGTATCCCTACTATTTACTATTACCTTCCTCTTGAAGTGTGCCGGAGCCCAACCTAAGCATCTTTTGAACATGATTTCCTTGCTTAGGGAAAAGCATTTTTCAAAGATGAACTGGGCAAAAGGTGCATGTGGAACTTGGTGATAAAAGGGGAGTTGCAGGGGAGAGAGAAAATGATCCCATGGCCTGGTCTTGAACCTGAGTTACTTGCACATCAGGTTTTAGGGTTGATAGTGTCTCAAATTTTCCCTCCTTTAATGTAAACTGTCTGATGGTTAATCCAACTGTATTAACAGAGTTTATAGCCCACATCTGCAACTTCTAGCATGTCAAGCAAGATCTCTTCTTGGTTACAGCAGCTTCCTGGGGGCAAAAACAAGTGTTCCTTTACCTGAATTCTTTAACTTACATTATTCTCTCTTCCTCACCTGGGTTGCATGCTAAACAAATATTTCTTTTAATGATTCTCATCTGAGTTTGCTCACGTGCATCTATTTCCACCAGTACCAGCTCCATGTTTTGGAGGGTCCTTGTGCAGACAGTCCTGTTGACCGCCATCGTTCCTGGGCCTGTGCTTCCACTGCCAGTGTCACCAGGCACTGACACTTCTTGGCCCCTTGCATCACTGCTTGCCCTTGCTGAATCGGCTGGCAGACAGCCAGGGAGCCTGTGAGGGCATCTCCTGCTCCTTCTTCTTGCCACTATTGGCTGGGCCACAGCAAGAAGCAGGCAAAGAAGAAGATGCAATAGAGAAGCAGAGGTACAACCTCAGAGGACTCTTGTCAGTGAGCTCTTGGGATGTTCTCTTTCCCTCATGGCCAGTGTGCCTGCATTTGCTGCCAGCCTGAGTTCCAACCTGAACTCTAATCCTCATTTCCCAATCCCCAACCCTAAACCTGATTTTCCAAGATCATATGAAACTACACAGGGAAATATTTTTCATTTTGTTGATGCAATCAAAAGTATTTTGACTATGTTGGGTTTTCCTTCCCGTTTAGACAGTTGGTAGTCCAGGAAAGTGCATGGGGCCAGGGGAAGGGGCGACTTGGAGAACCCCAGAGAGCTGTACCGGGACCCAAGAGGCTTAGTTTTGGTCCTGGGCCTAAGATTCTGCTCTCCTGTAGTAGAGAGATGGATCATACCAATGACAGGCCCAACTCCTGCCGTTGGTGCTCTGTGTATGCATAGATCTCTCCATCGGGCTAGATTTCCCTTCCCTGTGGCCATGATTTTAGTCATGCTGTGTGGCTTGTGAGTTCTCTGAGCCACTCTCAAAACAAACCCGCATGCCCTCTGCTCAGTGGACTTTTCGTCTTGTTATGTTTGCCATCACAAGACAGTGGAAGCTCTCATGGCCACAGGCTAACATTCCTACGTGTTGCCAGCTTCTTTCTCTTTTTCTTGCTGCTTCTCCAAGAATGAAACAAAGTTCTTGGGAAAAAATCAACGCACAAATGGGTGAATTGAAGAGTGTTGCTAATGTGCTTCATATTTGTGTTTGGGAACAGAAAACCATGCCTTCCATTGGAAAAAGACTAATTTTAATTCAAATGGTCTGTCATGATTCTCTTTTTTCACAATGAAGTTGCAACTGTGGATGGATTTTAGGATGATTATCAAGATTACCCTTCTACCAAATGATTAACTTACTGGTGTGCATTATCATGCAACCGACATGAGAAGCGGCTCAGAACATGTACATGAGAAGCTGGCTGTGAAAAGTCCTGTCAAGAGCTTAAGATGAGCCAAAGTGTCCTTTCCTCTGAGGGGTGACCTCCAGCTGAAGGCACCCTTCCAGCAGTGTAAGGAACCCTACTGTTAGAGGAAGGGAAGTTTCACCCAGCCAGGTCAGAAAACCAGCTTCAGACTACTTTGAATGCATAAACGGAGGCTGTTAATTGCAGGCCCCAACAATTTGACCGAATTCCTGTTGAGATTGTTGGCATAGGTTGCTGTGCTCATTTTAAAGCAGGGGTGGGCAACTTGTGGCCCTCCAGATGTTTTGGCCCACTATTCCTTCAACCCTGGCTGGCATAGCCTACATTGAGGATCATGGGAGGTGTAAGCCAAAACATCAAGATCTTGGCCTGGTTTACAGATACCTGCAGTGGTAAACTGGTAACTAAGCCCGTATGGATTGGGGCAGGCCTAGTGATGAGGACCAGAGCAAGTTCGCTGCCAATGCGAGTGATCACATATTGCGATCCATCTCCTCTGCCTGTAAGGAGTAGTAATGGCCTCTTACCTCCCAGTGGCAGGTGCCAATAACATGGAGCTGTGCACAGGCATGCCCCAGGTGGTGACAACACTTGGGGCCGTGTGACATCATCACACCTTCTGGAAAGCTGAGGCAGGGAACCTGCAGGCAGCATCTCATTTCATTGCAAGTAAAGGGGGACGGTAGAGTAACCTCCGGGAATCTGCTGTTCTGCAAATATTTTGGATTCCAATCATCATCATCATCATCATCAATCTTGCCTGCTGGATCCATGCTCCTGGAACCAAGCCTCTGTATTTTAGTTTGCTTTTCCATTCAGCCTGGCTGAAAGGGAACCTTACGGTTTATGGGGCAGGATGAAAATAAATAATAAATGTGGCACTGGGACTGTGGATCCCCATCTTCAAGTCCTTACTTGGCCCCGAAGCTCAGTGGGTAACTTTGGGCCAATTTCTGACTCTCAGCTTGACTTACCTTGCAGGGATGTTGTAAAATAAAATGGAAAGGTAGAAGACCATGCAAGCCACTTTGTGTTCCTTGTAAGAAGAAAAAAGGGCATAAATGTAATAAATACAAATAAAATAAAATGGATTTAAGAGAAGCTATTTTCCATTTTAAGTATGTACCAGTGTACTTTAAGCCTTTGCTCTGCATAGATTTACTGTCTCTACATCCCACCTAGTACCAGTCTCAGATCCATAAGAATATTTTCCTGCTGGATACAGTAGCATAGTGCAACCTTAGTTTCAGGATATTTCTCACTTTGCTAGGAAAAAAAAGTTACAATGAGCTCCTTTGAGCAAATATACAAACATGCATATTCCCATTCGTAAAATGAATCATCATAATTTCAACTTTTATTGGAGGGCACAGAGTAATAAAACATTCTCACCATACAGAGAAAATAACATCTTTTTATATTAGGCACAGCTTGTAATCTGAATTCAACCAATGCTTTTAAATGCTCAACAAATTTCTCCCGATTAACTTCTGCTTGGAGTGCTCACAAGTACGGCAGTGTGTGACCTTGGAGAGGCTCTTTTGGACAGTGTTGAGGCTGGTGCTTGGAGAGATTGATGTGGGAAGAGAATACAGTGATGCTGAAATCCCTCCTCCTTGGCCATGGAGAAGAGCAGCCAGTTTCTGAACTTCCCAGGATGGATTGGCATCTGATTCTGAGTAAATACTCATTTATTGAACCTCTGGCCAGAACTAGGAGCATTTTGAAGATAGAAAGCCATGGTGTTCCCATTACTTTGGTTCTCTGTTTTCATAATTTATTGTTTTCTCATATATCATGTTTTTTCTTTGGCTTGAGTCTTGGCAATGAAAATAGAAGGGGCATGTTATGATAGAGATGCTGGCAAATTCCAGATGTACCTGGACTTTCTGCCTGATCCTCAGAGTGCAATGAAATCAGCCCTGTCTTAGATATGCAGCCCTGCCTAAAAAGAGGGCATGTTGCCTCAGAAATGCAGCCTTGCCCTGTGATCAGTAGCCCAGGCTGTGCTGCAGCTTTCAAAATAAAAAATAGCTCTTCAAGCACTGGTGCAACGAGATGTAATAAAAGTATAGCAATATTCTGGACAATGTTTGAAGGATCTGGTTGGAGTGGTATGTCTGGATGAACAATCTCTGGACCAAATCATATGTCTTAGTAAGAGAGACAAAACAGGTAAGGCGTTTGCTAACTACAGCCTTGACTTACACAAGCTTGTTGAGCCAGATTCTGGAAGAGACTTTTTCTGAAATGCACTCACATCAACAGGATGTTGCTTTGATCTCTTATTCGGTAGGATGAATGCATCACTCAGTGATTTTAGTACAAAACTGTGTAACAGGCTGAGAAATATTAAATTCCACCTTCTCTGCAAATGCTTTTGCCTGTCTCCATTCAAATGGGTAGTATTTCTACATTGGCAGGGATACTGCATGAAATATTTTCTGTAAATAAGAATTTCCAGGCTCAGTCCCGAAGGCACAGCTGGAAGTTACTCTAGCAAGTGGAACATCCTAAATAATGGCATCTCATGAAATTTGTGAATAGCGCCTGGGTTTTCTCACTCAGCCATAACCTGTGGCCATTTGCAAAGGTGAATGGGTTTGACAGTGTTATCCATGGACTAAAAGCAGGGTGCAAAACTTAAGAAATATTGGTTATATTCTGTATTGGACATTTATTGGATTTGTGACTTGTGGCAGTTACATGGGGGAAAGTAAACACAGGGCATATTGGATAGCTATATATGGTTAAATAATTTGCAAGCCATTTGTACTAGTTCTAGGCGGCTTCATGGGATAATTTCTGAGCAAGGAGAGGTGGTTTCATTGTTGTCTCAATCTCTTTGCTACAAGATGCATCTTGAACAGAGGGCAGCAACTTTTGGCCTACAAATCCCATCAGCCTTAGCCAGCAAAGCCAATGGTGTGGGGAGTTTAGGCAGTGTAGATCCCTTGGTTGTAGCCTTTCACTTAACTGGGCTAAACATATGTCACAACTCAATTCCACATGGAGTTCATTGGTATGGCTTGAACAAACCATGCACTGCTTCAAAACACAAAACTAACTATAAAAATGCAGAAGATATTGCTAAGCAAAGTAATGCTGGACTGGACTGGACTGAGCTAGACTGGAGGATGAGAACAAAATCACACACCACTGAAGAAGCTAATTTCACCAGAAGCCTCAGTCTTAAGCTGGTGGGTTAGGTGAGCCCAAAGAAGGTCACCTCAGTTTTGTTTGCTTGTTTGTTTGCTCGTTTTAGTTTCTCAGGAATAGTGACGGGAAAAGTCAGGGAAAGATGAAGGGCGAACAGAGGCAAAATGAGACAGCGTTCCATTAACTCTTTCACAGTTATGCAGATCCAGGGAAAAGAAGTCCTGTTGCCTTCCAGATGTTGCTGGACCTCATTTTCCTGCATCCCCGGCCTCTGGCCACTGAGGCCAAGTGCAACATCTGTAGGTCCAGTCCTGAGGTGGATGATGATGTGACTTTTTCATCCCTACTTTCCAGTCTTGCAGACATTTCTTCCCCGTACAAGAGCTCCTACCCTGTTTTGCATCCATTTACCTTAAAGGGAGAAGGAGGAACTGGGCGTAAATGACAAAAAATAGACCAAGCCCTGATGTTGAAGTTCAGGATTAAACCCAAGGAAGATATCTAGACAACTAAGCTCAAATCTAACACATGCCAATTCTGTAGTGTCTCTGTGGGGCTTTTTAAAACCATTGGGGCAAAGCTCAGTGATGTAAAATGAGGATTGCCTGTCTATTCATGTTTTCTGCACATCCCTGGTATACCACCAGCAGTTCCTTTCTCTTCAATAGCAGAAACACCATACAGGTACCAGAGCAAGTGAAAGAGAAATCAGATGCTAGAGTTATGTGTTTATATGAATATGATTTCAATATGTGGGCAATATGGATTCTCTCACTTCTTCATGGCCTGCAGCTTTTATTACTCCCTGCAGACTTTACATAATTTTGGCATTGCTCCCTCTTCATTATGTCATGATTACGGAGGGGATGCAAAGTCACTCTATCGAGAATTGTAGGATTCAGTGCTTGGATTGTAAATGTGAGCGGAGTTTGGAGATATACCTGGCTGGTTCACACACTGCAGTTTCCCTGCACCCTGGAAGTGTCTGTCTTGATTTTGGTTTTGGTTTTGGTTTTGCTTTTGCTTTTGGTTTTGCTTTTGCTTTTGCTCTGCTCTGCATTGTTTCTTTGCTCTGCTAGCGCAGCAGAAGCAGCTGCCTGGTCTCATTTATGGCTCAGAGAACATCCACACACAACATTTCACATATTAAAATATTGTCCTGCACTACATCGTAGGAAAATTATTCTCTGTTTTGGTGGCTTCTAAGCATAAAGACAATTCCTTCCTTAGAAATTCTGGAGGATCTTTTGTTTTTGGTTTTGCTGAAAGGCATGGACTCGTGGAGAGGTAAATCAGACATTCTACACAAGTGAAGGCCAACTAGACACTGTCTCTGCCTCCTTTCACATTTTCTGCATGCACTGTGGTCTGAACAGGATAGTCTTAGCCTCCCTGTCTGGAAAACATTGCATTCCTAGGATGAGCACTGCCATCTGAAAGAAAAAAGAGTTGCAAAATAATGCATATTTATTTTAAGAAAATGGGGAGACCTGGGTGCCACTCTCTGTTGTCCTTTTCATACTCCAGGGGGCACTTATGACCATTTCTCTTCTGCTGACACACTGGCTTGCTTTTCCTTTCATGAAGAGGGTAGGGTTTGCAGTCACAGAACAGGGTGTCCTTGCCTCCCGTTTCCTTCAACAGCCCCCTCTGCCCCACCTGCAAATCTGGTCCCAGGGGCAGCATGATCTTTAGGAATGGCCTGGAAGGCTGCAGGTGAAGGTGGCAGTTGTCAGAAATCTGTTTTCTAAGAAGGAAACATTTTGGCTAAGGGGTGAAGCTGCTGTACCTAAAGCTTTGCTTGGACACAATCTTCAGCCGGTTATGGCTTCTGTTTCTGATACATAAAATGGGAGTTATACCAACACTGTCTGTCTGTCTGTCTGTCTGTCTGTCTCAGCAATAAATAATACAATATTAGCAAGTAAAAGAGATTATTTCAGCATCACCCTGCAATAATCTCTGCTTTTCTTTGTGATTATTTTTGCATTCTTTTGTAACTATACATTGAAAGACAAGAGGTCACAATGTCAGTGGGCTTTTTGCCTTGGAGCGGCCTTTGCCAGCGCTGTATCATTTGGAGTAGGGGTTTTCCTCAAGTGTCTGTCTAAACAGCATCGGAAGTTGTGGCAATCTGTGGCACGTGAGGCCAATGAGAAAAGGACTTCTTACAATACCACAAGTACTGTAGAAATTTATTTATTTATACATGTATTTATGGGCTGCCTATAACTGCTGAGGCCTTCCTAGGGGGCCAACAGTACATAAAACAAATTAAACAAAATAAAACACATTAAAACCGATTAAAACACAACAAATTAAAACATCTATGAAGCAATATAAAAAGGGCCACAGCATTCAGACTAAATGCTGTGGCCCTTAAAAACTTCTTAAAAAGGTATGTCTTTGCCTGGCACCGAAAGGCAAATAGGGAATGCACCAGGCAAATTTCCCTAGGGAGGGAGTTCCAAAGATGGGGGGCAGCAGTGGAAAAGGCCCTTCGCCTAGTTGCCATCCCTCTCATCTCCCTGAGGGGTGGTTCTCATAGAAGGGCCTCCTGATCTGATCTGAGGGGGCTGGTGTCCTTTAGATAGCTGGACCCCAAGTCGTTTAAGGCTTTAGCAAGCTGTTTAGGGCTTTAGGAATGAGTAATAGCCAGTACTAAGGGAATGATTATTTGAAGAACTGCCCCAAGTCTTGGAATAAAAATGAAGTTTGCCTGTTTAGGATGTTGACCAGCTGGGGCTCTTGAGCAGGATACTTCATCACATCTGGGGCTGATGCCTGCTTTAGCAGGTCCCTCAACAGTCTGCACAAGCTGGGTTTCGTGCAGCTCCCCCTCCTTTTCTTTCCCTTAATGTGAGGCAGGCATACGCTGTTCTAGCTGGTACGCGCTGCTGCTCACGCCAACTGCCGACTGCTTTTCTCCCACAATGCCTCTGGGGTCCTGATGGCAAAATGCTCTGGTGTGATGCACGGTTAGGGCTCCAGAGACATCACAAAGGAATTAAAGTGGCAGGTGCCAGCAGCAGCCTTTGCCAGCTAGACGTGTTTTCCCTTTGCCTCTCCTTAAGGGAAATGCAGCGGGTTGGGGCAGAGGGCTCCCCAGAGGCCTGGTCTCACTGGGAAATGACCAATGATGCCCATCCCAAGCCTGAAACCAAGCTTCATCAACAAGATTTCAGGGTGATGTGCAGGGTGTGAATATGGATAACACACGTGACCCAAAGGACCAGAACTGGATTGCAAATTTAGATCTGGGTAAGATGAAATGTACTATGGGGGATGGTGAAGGACAGGAGAACCTGGAGGAATGTTGTCCATGGGGTTGCAAAAAGTTGGGCTCAACTTTGCGATTGAACAACAACAACAACACAGAAGAAATGTAGTTGTGTGAACCCACTTCCTTCAGACTTTTCTGTATGTACCTTCCCCTTTGATTTTGCCCAAATGAAGCAAGATGTTATTTGATATAGAAACACTGAAGCTGTATGTTTCCCAGTTTCACATAATCCCCACCTATTAACTTTTCATTGGTTTTCTGGTTCCCATCCTCCCACTTGAGGGAAATCTTTGAAAGATAATTGGTATCACTATCGTCAAATGTTTCTCTGACTTAAAGTTTTCTTAGCTGGACTTCAGCCTTTCAACACATGCATGCATCCATATACATGTAATCCCTTTCAGCTAGAGACTCAAGAAATGGGCTTTTTTTCTAATGAAGTTCTTAAGAATTTTTGGGAGGAATGGACCAATGGAGAAAAAGCTTGACAGCAGGAGGTTTTCACTTGTTAGGAATCTGAAACAATTTTAAAGCATTTTTTAAATCAGTCTTCCCAAAAATATTCCTACTGATGGATTGAAGTTTAAAGTGACAGAACATTCTAAAGAACAGAACAAAGGACAAGTCCAAGAGGAAATGTTAGGTGTTACCATGGTGGTAGCCACCCATATGTGGAATATGCTGATGAGCAATTTTGTTAAAGTATAAAGGACAAAGGCCTGCCTTATTTGAAAAATGATGGTCTTTCATTGGTCTCTATCTCTCCAATTGGGAGGAGGAGAAACATGTAGGGAATTTACATCCTTTTCTCTCTGATAAGAATAGTGTTTCCTTTGGGGATGGACCTTTGAGGCCCACAGGTTGGATGGGGAAACTCCATGGGCAGGAAGTTCCTCATCTCTGCTCTTGACATTCACTTCATCATGAAGGAAAATGGAGTCCCATATAGGTGCATTTTTTATTTAGTAGGAACCATCGGCCAACAATTTTGAGTTCCTGTAGAAGAAGCCATGAAAAGACTGTGTCTGACTGAGGCTGCATTCCCAATATGTAAGATGCCTGCGTTCCATAGGTCACTTGGAACACATAAACTGAAGTTGACTTCTAAGGAAAACAACAGGCAGAATGAGAAAATGCTTCTGTGAAAACAGAAAGGGAGGGGACCCTTGCAAAGTAGATGGTCTCCATGCATGTAAAGCATTCTCAGGTCCAAATTTGGTGTCAAAATAGCATCATTTCAGTATGAAAGAATGGCTGCTGTTCTTTAATCTTGTGGACGCATCTCCTGTTTGGACAATTCATTTTCCAGTGGATGGAATCTTTACAGCCTGCATGCAGAGTGGATTACAATGTTCAAAAGAGATTGGTGATATAATAAGATACTGACTTCTATCAAACTTGGGACCTTTTTTATGATTGGCTGGAGAAACGGGACTTGGCTTAGATTTAAAGATGTTTTTAAATTTTTATAAATCAATTTGAATATGATTACAGAATGTTAAAAAGATATGTTATAGGGGGCTGACCCAGTACGTCCGATGTATTTGATGTTTTTTAGTATTTAGTTTAAAATCTTAATAAAAATCTTTATTAAAAAAAAGAGATTGGTGATACAATGTTGCAGTGTTTCCCCCTCTCCAAGTAGGAGTGCTCCCGCTCAGGGTGCCAGCCGGCCAGCATTCCCTCCTGCAGAGTGCTCTCTGTCCAGCTTCATGTTTTTCTTGTTCAATTGACAGGCAACATTCCATGGCTACTGAGCATATTCAGTTGTCATCAGGCTGGCCTTTCTTTTCTTTTTTCTTTTTTTGCTTCCTTTGAGGCTATTTATTTATCTATTTATTCAATGTTTTTCTATACCGCCATTCATCAAAAATTTCAGTGGGTTTCTTGATACTTCTGCAAACCTCCACGTTTCTGGAGCACGGCAATACTTCCCTTAAATTTCTCAGGGAAGGACCACATTTTGGTTACGGTTGCATTGGTGCATTCTAGCCGAGTTTGCGATTAGAAGGCATGATTGGTAAATTCGCTTTTTTCACCTAGAGGGCTAAACCGTACTTTACATTACAATCACTCCTAACAAAACTCTTACAGCCCTCCTTCTTCTGGACCAGAAGAAGAATAAAGTGGGAGGGTACCAAGCAAGCAAGTGTGTTGCTTTTCCCCTGCAATTCCTTCCCATATGCTTTTCACTTCTAGACTCATGTTTAGGCCACAAGAACTCACAAAATGCCAGGGATTAAGCCTAGCTCAGAAGGAAAGTTGTGCAAGAAAGGTTTATCTCATCTACTTGTTCTTTTGGCTGTTTGGTCATTCATTCATCCATTTGTTCCTCATTAGTTGTGATACCTCTTAATAGCCAAAACTCTCTTTAGCACACTTTTCCCTGAAGTGCAGATGGCTCCTTCCCTTCTGCAATGAAAAAGGTGCCATGAGCACTTTGGCACTACAGTGCAATGCCTACTTTGACAGGATGAAGAAAGGATGGGTATGCCAATATTTTTTAAAGTGATCATTTTGGAAATAAAATGAATCAATAAATACAATGACTTTAGAAAAAGGTTTCCCTTAAGGTGGTAGTGTACATATATGATGGTTCTGGGTCCTGCTTCAAAAATGGCTTTAAGAAGCCCTAACCTAAGACCTGGCCCCAGCGTCATGCTATAGAAAAGTCTGATGAATGTTGTAATAAGCTCTTTGTAATTGCTCTGGAACTGGATTCGGAAAGTAAGTCAGGACCTGCCCATGGTTGTTTTCCACCTTTGCATGCCTGTCTGTATTTCTGCATCACAAAATGGGAGCTGCAGCCCATGATTTGGGCTGACTGATGCTGAATGTAAGCCATGATTCGTAGGGTCAGCTGCTTGGTTGCCTTGGCTCCTATACACACAGCCCGGTGACACCCCTTCCCTCCAGCTCACAGTCATGACCTTGGAAATATAACTCTCATTTTATATATTTTGTGTTCGAACCCTTTGCATGGTGCCTCCTGGCCCTTCTTTTTGTGCGGATGAATATAGTTAACTGATATTTTCCCATGAACTGCTACCTTCAGTTTTGCCCTGACTTAATTAGTTCTTGTTGGTATAAAAGTACACCTATAGCATTTTGTAGCCCAGGCAAGTAGGAGAAATAGTAATTTTCATTTATTTCCAAAATTATTGCATTATCTTTTATTAGCTCTTTAAAATTTATTTAAATTCTTTACTTGAAAAAAGGGGGTATCATATTTTAATTAGCAACAGTGTCAAAGGAAAGCTAAATTAATTATTGGAAATCACGCCATCCAGGTGTTTTTAATTTTCACAGCAGGGAACCAACATCTTTTTAAGGTGATATTTTTCAAATTAAAATCAGCCTGGGTATTACTCATACTTGTTTTAGTTTGAAAGTGAGGTGATATATCTTGTAGTTTTGAAACTACCCAGCCTTCAAGAAAATGTTTTGGAACAGGGAGACAAATGTGGATTTTAAAAGAGGCAGACCAGTTTTACTTAAATGATTGAAATCAAGCGCTTGGCTCAAGAGGATAATACAAAGTCTTTTTGTCAGTATGGATTTTTTGTGTTCAATCTGTAGGACAAAGTTTGCCAACAGTTGTTTTTATCTGACAATCAATGGTCTAAGCAGAAGAAAGGCAAAGGATTGGACTCTCGTCAGCCCTTGACACATGCTGGTGGACAAACAGAGAAGCTAATTTGCACCTGTGTCAGTCAATGTACAAAGCCACTGTCTGCTGGGCTGGACCACTTGTCTGCCTTGCCTGGTGTTGTCCATTCCGACCTGCAGCGGCTCTTGTGGGCTTCAGCAGAAGGTTTCCTCCAAGTTCTTGAGCAAATGTCCTTCTCTGCTCCTTGAGGGTCTTTCTCACCCTTCACACTCACACATTTTCCATCACTGCCACCTGCCGTACCTTCTCCAATATCAAATCCATATTGATTTAGGATAGACTGACATTTTCTTCACATCAGGACTGTTTGCTTGAGAACTGCAGGTTGTATTTCCGTGGGGCTGTCAGCTTTGGGCACTGCACTTTGGTGAGTGCATCTGTCAGTCATGTCTGTTGTGGTCCATCTTGAAACTCTGTGATCTGTTTGGGCCAATTCTGATCTACCTACACACAATTCATCTGTACAACATGAGACTGTGTAGTATAATAAGAACTCCACTGACCATTTTCAGCACCTTTGCTCCACAGTGGCTGGTGTCCTCTGCATCAGAGCTTGACGATCTTAAGACCTCCAGAATGCCATCCGTCAGGAATGGGGAACTACAACTGGGTGGTGTTTGGCTCAGAGCTGCTCCACTCGCGATCTCCGGTGGAGCCCTCTTCCATCCAGCGGCTTGATGAGGGAGGTGGCCTCACTTTGCACAGGCTTTCCTCAAGTAGGGGAGTCTCACATGAGTGTGCAAAGCCCTCATGGAGCAAAGTCACCACAGCTGAGAGGCGAGGAGAAGGAGCCTCCCTCCACCTGCACAGGAAGCAGCTTCACAAGTCCTCTGCCTTGCTCCTGCGTGCAGAATGCTAGGTGGGCAAAGTAGCCCACTCCGACTTGCCAGGTGGGGAGCGATCCTCCTCCCAGTGCACCAGCCAGGGCAAAGTCATCTGCTCCATGCATCTCCCCACTAGGAAGGATGTGGGTCTGGGAAGCTCTAAGCTTACAACTTGCCTTCCTAGTTGGGATGGTGACTGGTACACTAAGGGAATCCCTGCTGTTATTCCTGCTGCTTCTTCAATTAATTATCAGAGACAACAAGGGGAATCTCTCTCCCAGCTTGCCCTGAAGGGGTGGTGCTTGTGGGAGGGCAAAGCCCTGTGACGCCCCCCCCCCCCTGGGAGTTATGGGCCAGCTAGGCAGACTAAATTGGTGCATGGGCATATGGTTTTCCATCCCAGTCCTTTATGCCACTTGCACATTCCTTTTTTAAGTGTGGATCCTTATTTAGTAATATATTTATTTAGCTTCTGTACCACCCAATAGCTGAAGCTCTCTGGGCTGCCTGAAGCTGTCTAGAGCAAAATATAAAAATGCTGTCAAACCATTATTTTAAAAAAGTTTGCCATGCAAAATATAAAGCCAAATTTAAAACATGAGCAAACAAGCAGAATAAATTAAACAAGAAATGTTAAGACCTGTTTTAGGTTGCTAACAAATCCCCAGTAATCTTAAGCATATGATAGGCTTAACCTGATGCTGAAAAGATAGTAAGGTTGGTACAAGGTGGGTCTCAGTGGGGAGCTCACTCCATAACCATGGGGCCACCACTAAAAAGTCCTTTCTCCTTGTTGCCACCAAGCAAGTGTCCCTCAGTGGTGGCCATCAGAGGCCCCAGATCTTGATGGTGGTTGAAAGTGGCACTATTCCTACACATGAGAAAGACATGAATAGGCTTAGGAAACCCTTATGCTTTTCCTATGTACAAAACAACTATATTAAAAAACCTGGAATCTTCCAGGGTAGAGAGGCAAACAAAGCTGCTCAGTGATGGCCAGACATGCTCAGTGGCCAGGGGATGCTGGCTGGTGGTCATGGCAGGCGGGTGAGGAATGGAATGGCATAACCTGTGGAAGGATCCAGCCCCCTGGCTGCAATCCGGACCATTTTATTGCAGGACTTCCAGGACAACCAAGAGTGTTGCCATTGTTAACAATTGTTAAGGTCTTGTGAATGCATATTAGCTCAGAGTCCCTGTTTTATATGGTGCCTCATCCCCAGGGCTGCACCAGATGGTAGAATTTTTAATGCTTGGACAAGTGTGTATGAATGTTTATTTATTTCTATTATAAAATAAATAATAAAGTGAATGAATACAGGACACACACACACACAGAGGGCTCCCTATCTAGCATGCTAGAAAAGCAAAGGCTCATTTCAGTGTGTTATTCCGTGGGTGGATGAGATGAAGAGGAGTACTCATTTCTACTCAGAGGAAACATTGCCATATTTTGCTGCTTCACATGTGCAAATCCAACAGAAATTTATTTTTCTTGTGGTTACTAGAATTGCACTTAGTAGGAATAAGTAAATCATGTAACGGGAGCCATGGTTCTTCATTGCGGCACCCCTGCGATCTCCCATATGAGATTGCCCCTGCGGTGGGCACAGTGCAAGGTACTCAAGGAGGGTCCCTTCTGTTGGCAGAGCAGGCTGAACAAATGACGGCGCCCCTGAAGGGCAGGGTTAGCACCATAGTGTACCCGAATGGCCCCTTAAAATTCTCCATCCAATCTATGGGAGAAAAAATGGGGGAAGAGGAATGTGTGAATAGTTTCTTAGGGCTGGGACTCAAAAGGAAGAGGGACAGTAGTAGCACAAGATCATTCTCCCTGCACCCCCCATCTTGTTTGATTTGTGGCTGATGTTGCAGGAGGTGGCTGCACCCATATTGCTGAGAACTAGTGTGGTGTAGTGGTTGAGAGCTCAGAACGGGGACTCAGGCGACCTGGGTTCTGGCCCCCACTCAGCCATGGAGCCAACTGGGTGACCTTGGGCCAGCCACAGACTCTCAGCCCAATCTCCCTCCCAGGGTTGTTGAGAGGAGAATTATGTAAGATTCCTTGACGTTCCTTGGAAGTGAAAAGGCAGGACCCAAATGCAATAAGTAATAAATATTGACAACTGTGCCACTATTTCTGGTCCTCCGCAATGCTCCAGACCAGGCATCCTCTATCATGCTGTGTGAATATGTGTTTTGGAGAGGGTGGAATGGCAACTGCCACCAGAAAAAAAAAAAAAGGTAGAGAATATTCAGAGAAAATGCTGTAAAGTGTCCTTCTTTTCAGGGACAGGGGAGTGAGAAGAAACATCCCAGAACTGTGCTCAGAAAAGTTTTCCTGAGCTGCTTCAACTCTACTCTTAGCAACTTACTAGCCATTGACAGGCCAAGATATTTTGCTGCCCGAAGTGGAACCCAAATGACCCCCACTGCAGCTTGCTAGCACCAATCTGTTAAAAACTCTTGTTGCCCCTCTCAGACACCAGTCCCTGTCTTCACCTTAGCCCCTCAATGCCACCCTAAGCAGGCTGCTTCACCCAGAACTTGGCAGGCTTCTAACTAATTCCTTTTTTGGCTCTTGGATAGGGTAGGTTAGGCCAGGCTCAGCTCAGCTTGGATAGAATAGGGCCTATAAGGCTATCAAGTCCAACTCCCTGTTCTGCTTCCCCATGTGGTCACCCATCCAGCTGCAGGCCCCTGCCTTTCCAGCTTAACAAAGGAGGCTTGACACGTTAGCTTGATGTCTAGCTATGCAGGCAGAACAACAGCAGTAATCAGAACTTTGCCCTCAGGCTTTTCCCTCTGCTAAATTTCCTTCATTTTCAGGTTACATGTGAATCCATGCTTTTGTGGTGTACAGTACAGTGAGGAGTCAACGGCTGTGAGATGTCTTACTTTGAAGAGATGTGATTTGTCTTATGGATTTAAATGCATCCTATTCCTAGCCCCTTGGAGTACAGAGGTAGCCCTTCCTACCTGTCAGTCAATCCATGAAAAGTCCAGCTGCTCTTGCATTGATCTGGTAGTCAAGCTATGGGCAGATCACAAGGACATGTGTGTTTCCTTTGGATTCCCCACTCCACAGTGATAGAGGAAGGCTCTCCACCTCACCCCTGATTTGGGCGGAGACGGAGGGCATCTTCTCTACTCGTTCGCTGTATGACCAGTCCGGTAAATGCCTGTTTCTGTTTTTCTCCTTCTTCCTTTACAAGCCCAGCTTCTAGTGGAAACAGACACATTTGGCAGTCAAGTCCGGATCAAAGGGAAAGAGACAGACTTTTACCTTTGCATGAATAGGAAAGGAAAGCTAGTAGGGAAGGTAAGTGTTTTCTATTAATTCATTTGTAATATGAGTGTTACCTTTAGCAGTGACTGTGAACCTCCATAATGATGTGTTCTGAACTTTGCCTGTCAACCCCAAATGAAAAGCAGGACTTGAGGAATGTTGGAATTCTGAAGGCATTCATGCCTTTACTTGAAAAAAAAGAAGGAAAAGAAAACCCTTAACCTATAAAATTAAGTACTGTGGCTAACCACTGGGGTTTTATTACTGATTTCTTTGGGTACACGCAGGTTTCGATTTTACAGTTGCATAAATTGATAAAAGATGTGTGTAGCTCTCCAAAACAATATAGAGCTTGGGTTACCTGACTGATAGTTCTCTTATCTTGGTGGCTTAATTAAATAAAATATTAGCAAGTGTAATTGTAGGAACTCCTGCCAACCTTGCAGTTCGAAAGCATGCAAATGCAAGTAGATAAAAAGGTACCACTTTGGTGGGCAGGTAAACAGTGTTCCGTGCACTTCGGTGTTTAGTCATGCCGGCCACATGACCACAGAGACTGTCTGCGGACAAACGTTGGCTCCCTCGGCTAGGAAACAGAGATGAGCACCGCCCCCTAGAGTTAGGCATGACTGGACTTCACATCAAGGGGAAACCTCTAACTTTACCTTTTACCTTTAATTGTAGGAACATTTTAAGGAGTTTGGCAATGCATTTTCTGTCTTAAACTGAGAAAACGTCTTTTAAAATCACAGTGTCATATAAGTTAATATTGTAATTCTGAGACTGTATTAGGGATGGGTTTCGAGATTCTGACAGAACAGGGAAATGTCATTGCCTTTGATTCCCTGCTTCCATCGGATGGACAATAAACTCTTGCAGCAAATTTCACTGCATTTGCCTTTGTGGCTGAGCTGCTGTTGCATATCAGATGGAAACAAACTCAAGCATTTGTAAAGCTTTCACCATTTCATTTATTGGCAGCCCCACGTTTGACACAGGCAGGGGACAGTTCACTCAGTATAGATAAAAAGCACCCTCCTGGCTGCCACACAGAATTAAAATACTGACATTGCCCTCAGAGTCGGAAAAAGCAGGGGGAGTTCTCAGTCTTGGAGTCAACAACAGTGTAGAACTGAAATGCACATTCCCAAATCGAAACCAGGTGGCAGGTTGCTGCTCTGTGCTGTTATTTACTTCTGAGAAGACAGCTGTGTGAGATGAGCCCCATCGGACGTAACCTTACAGCTCTGTACTCAGGCCAGTTGGACTAATTTGTGGGCTTTTGAAATGATACAGCCAGCGACCATCACCAGCCAAAGGATTTCAGGGGTGTTGCTAATTGTTTTTGCTAATTATGCAACAACTTAGCTGCTTTTATGTGCTGAAGGAAAAGTGCGGTTAGGAAGCATGCCCACTTGGTTGAGAGAACTAACCCTACCTAGCACGAGTGTCAGGGTAGTGTCTTAGTTAGAACAGAAATGGGGAGATCAAGGTGGAAATCCCCAGGTGGCCTTGATGCTCTGTGGGTCAGCCACTGTTTCTCGGTCAGGCCTGCTTCACAGGAGTGCTGTGATAATAAAACTTGAGTTTGGGGGGGACAGGGAAGAAGGATGTGTGCTACCTTGCATGCCTTGATGTTAGGAGATCCATGGCTGGTAATACAATAATAACCTGAAGAAGAGGAGATCTCTTATGCTTAATAGCAGCAACAGTGAATTTATGCAGTGAGTCCAAATATTTGAGAGGCAGTGTGGTGGGGTGGTTAAGAGGGAGAATCAGAGACTCAGCCATGGAGCCAACTGGGTGACTTGGGGCCAGTCAAAGACTCTCAGCCCAACCTACCTCACAGGGTTGTTGTTGTGGGGATAAGATTGAGAAGAGGGAGAGGAGGAGAAATATAGCTTCCTTGAGTTCCTCGAACAGAAAAAATGTGGGATATGAATGAATGAATGTTGAGCACTTCACACATAGTATAAATCTTTCAACAATACTATAAGAGAGGTGAGGATGATATCTCCATATTACAGAAGGGGGCAAGGAGGACTGAGGCCAGGAGAGGCTTGCTTAAAGCACCCAATGAGTTCATGGCAGAGATAAAATTCAGAGCAGGTGCTTCCTGAGTCAAAGCTTAGTCTCATAGCCTCTATATTACTTCTGATCTCAGTAGTGCTATTGCTTTATCAATAGCAATAGCAAAGCTCCATCTCATTGTTTGTATGTGGCCCTGTTATTTGCATGATATGGAGATCAGAAAACTGACATTGACCCAAAACAGAATTGGGTTGGTAGACATGTCCATATCCATCTTTATGTATTTCAAAGTACATGTATCTTGAAGTACTTATTTCAGTGTTAAATGCAGAGATGATGAAGAATATAAGATACATAGACAGAAATAACAGCTTGTATAGGGCATAGCTTCACTGTTGAAAGTGCAAATATGAAGCCTCCTAGCTTTTGCAGTATAAGGAATTTAGCTTTTTCTGTTGAACAAGCCCTATGTGTGAGACCCTTCATTAATCAAACCCATCTTTAATTTGTTCATATAAGTGTAAGGTTTTGATTCCTTCTATGTGACCTCTTACAGCGTCAAATTATGCAGCTCTAAGTTTGTATGTAGGGTGTCTGTGTGAGTGTTTGTGTTTGTGCTTTTAATTAGTATCATAGTTCCAGCACTTTTTGCTGCAATATCTTGAGTAACTGCATTTTTAATATAGCAAATAATTTCTAAGCAGCCAATAAACCCCTGGATATAAGTTTGTGCCTGGGTTATGAAACAAATATTTAAGTCCACCATGGGAGGGAAAGAAACCCATAAAGCTCTTTTGCAATCACCCTGGAGGGTTCGCTTGCCAATAATGAAACTGTGGGCTATGGTTCCCCCCACCCCCCAGCTCATTTCCTATTGACTTACTCTGTGCAACCCTTAACTATACCCACAGATGCCATCTGGCTTTCTTCTCCCTCACAGAGAACATCTTTGGATTCTTCCCCAGCTGAAAACCTGGTTTCAGTTTAAAGTCTTTGTTTCACATAATCATCTACAAAGCATATTACAAATGAGAGCAGGTTGCCGCTCTTCTCAGCTTGGGATGTCTGACAACACTTAACCGATTTAGAAATGCCTTACCTGCCTCGGAGATTGTTAGGCTGGGTAGCCCTGCAGGCAAGCAATCCATTCTCCAGCCTCCGAAGAACAGGCTCTCCTTCTTCCCATCTTTCCCTCATCAAGGCTAATTTGCCTCTCCAACCGGCTCCACTGCGCCAAGGTTTCCCGTGGAACTTTCTCAGGATCCTGGAATGTCCTCTCCCTGGAGTTCCCCTCCCACCCCTCACTCCATTTTCTTGTTCATTATTGTTTGTCACTTCACAGCTAGGTTTGGCCATGATATTATGAGCAGGATTCTAAATCTGTTTATTGTATGTTTGTGTTCCGTGCGTACACACAGCTGGTCGACATTAACAGGAAAAATGTAGTCAAATCAGCCAATGAAGCAAATATAGCTCGTGTAGACAAGGCTGATCATTTTCAACATGAGCGGGCTAGTCAAGGTCAAGACTTTATTCCACTTAAGTTTCTTCCAGCTTAAATGGAGAGGAGCCTGCCTACAGGAGCCACTCTCCCTCTCTGAGAGTGCAAAACATCTCTCCGCAGGCTCATTCCCCCACTTTTTTCATGTTGACATTTGCATCTTTGGATCTTTGAGCAGATATGCAAGAGACATGAAAACAGCAACTATTATCATGGCTATTCACTGTATTTTTTTTGATGTGGGGGGAAGTGTTTTTCCTGTTACTGTTCTTGTTATTGTCAGGAGTCCTGGATGCTAGTGAGTGCTCTAGAACAGCTTTGCCAAAGCCCCACAGGGCTGGGCATGTTTGCAGTTCCTGAGTTTGGCCACTGGGTTACCATTTTCCTCCCCTCTTGGGAGCAGGCGTCTGGGTCTGGGGACTGGAGGAGCTCTAAAGCTTCTGCAGTCAGGGCTTCAGGGGCAGCAGCAGCTGCCTCATCCAACCCCAGCTGTAGGATGGCACTATCAGGGTGAAAGAGGATGGGAAGTGGCCAGTGGAGGTGTTTTGCAAGCAGGATAAAATTTGCCTTAGTGCCATATGCTGCTACCTGGAGTCCCATGCAAGAAGCTGGAGTCAACCTGGGTTCTCAGGGAGGCCTCAAAGTTCTGGATAGGTGGATCCAGGCCCCCTTTTATAACATGAAAAGAATTGGCAATCTTAAGTACACATACCTGAGAGTGAGTATCATGGCAGGCAGGGGCACATACATCTGAGTAAATATGGTTGCACTTGCTCAGAAAGTAACATCTCTGTGCAAGGAAGCAATAAAATATAAGTTACTCTTACTATTTATTTGCATAGGTTTAATCAACATCTGTTTAAGTCAACACTTATGGTGGATCACAAAGGACTGAAATGATCCATCCTTGTCATACACCTGTTTTCAATGCAGATTTTTTTTTTAAAAAACCATTTTTTTAAAAAAAGTGGCAGCTTCCCTGAGCCTTCAGGATGGAGAGGACTATACACCTCAATCAAGTATTACTTAGTGCAGCATTTTCTCAACTGCATGTTAAATTTGATACCTTCTTGTAAGTTGAATTTCCATCAAGGAAAAATGTCTTCAGGTTCTTCACAGCGAAGAAGGGAAACCAGTGGTCCCAGCAGATAGGCTTGGATACCATTCAACTTGGTTTTTTCATTGGTACTCTGTGTTGGTCATGCTTGGTTCATTCCCTGGTATCTTCAGTTTAAAAGTATCAGATAGCCAGTTTAGGAACAGGGCACTTCCTTAGACCTACGAGAGCTGCTGCTGGGTGGAGTGGAGAGGAATGACACTGCACTAGCAAGCACTGCACTCGTATTGGTCTATGCTAGTGCCACTTCAATAATGCTGGCACATTTGGCAGAGTCTGACCATTGGTCAATCTACCCATCTGTGTGGACATTAGTCCCGCCCACTCCAACTGGCAGCAGCTTTCCTAGGCTTATGGAGGAGCCCCCTTTCCTAACCATGCTACCCGAGACCCTTTTCACTTTTGGTGACAGGACCAGTAACCTTGTTCTAGACTGGCAGGCCAGGTAAGCTCAAGTGTCCTGTCTAGCAAGCTCAGGAAGGGGGTAGCATGTAGACTTCACCACCATTCTGGAAAATGTGGAATCCCAATTGCCCTTGTTGACAAACATCCAAGCCAAGAGCGGAGTGAACCAGGGAGAAAACAACTCCATCCGACACAGCCAGAGATCAATGTTCCTGTTCACTGGAGCTGGCATCAGGAGCACTCCTAAAAGCTAACCTCACCAACCAGCCAGACTCCAAGGAGCCCCCAGTTCTTACTTCCCGAGATGCCAGAGGGCCTCCCCAGAAAGTGTAGTGCACCAGCGTGCCATGTGCTCGGCTCCAAGCTCCAAGGTATGGGCCAGAGTAGATATAGGACTGAGGGCAGACAACAGAGCCTGCCCAAGCTTGCAGTCAAGTTTGGCTCGGCTAGTGGTTGGAGCTATCCGTGGTCCTGTAATTTAGGTCCTGTTCACCCTTTTCCTAATGCCTGATTTTGAATGATATCTTTCCCCAGCTGAGCTTTACAGGCTGCTTTACAGTTGCCTGGCTGTGACCCTCTGCTGCCTATTACCAACAGTCTGCCTGGTGGAGCCCCAGTTTATTCCTAGAAAGCTTGGTTCCACATGTGTAGGCACCATACGACCAAGACAGGTCACTAGGCATTTATTTATTTTAAACCATTTATAGGCCCACCTTATCTCTGAGGAACCTTGTTGATAATTTAACCATTATAAAAACCAAGAGGAAACCATCAGTAGCTGTGTAGCAATTACTATCAGAATACTGTGAGAGACCATGTGTTGGACTGAGGATGTGGGAGATCCGGGTTCTAGTCCCCACTTGTCCATGGAGCTCCCTAGGTGACTTTGGGCCAGTCAGACTCCCAGCCTGACATACTTCACAGGGTTCTTGTTGTGGAGATAAAATGGAGCTATTTCCTTGCAAGAGGAAAAAGCCAGGTCATACATGCAATGTAATCATTCCTTTGAGGCAAGCAGTCTGGGATCCAGAATAGGACGTTTGATAATCCTGGGGGACTCGGAAACTCAAGATCTATCCTTGGGTATTTCTTAATAACTCATGTGGATTTGGGACACAATAGACCCTTACTGAGTGACTCTCCACATTTACTCAATTGGGAAAAATCCCTCAAATGTGTGTGCTCTGGAAGGCAGGGAATCACTGATTGGGGAAAATCACATATAGCTATTGCAGGAAGTTACCAATAACCTGACCATGCCATGGCTCTTATGGATGTTTGCTTCATTTTTCTGGTGGTAGAACTTCTTGGTCTTGTTAACTTCAGTGACTCCAGCAATATAGCAATATAGCACCAATGTCTGTGAGGAAGGAAGTTTATATTATGCAGTACACTGTTCCCACACCAAATTAGCTCCCAAATGTTTACCATATCTATTCAAGATTTCTTTAGAAGCCACAAGGACTTGAAATTCAAACTATTCAGGAAATCACCTTACTATTTCCATTATTTCTTGAGATAACTTTGGAATTTCAAATGCTTTCTTCTTTCCACGCTTTCCTGCATCTTTCACAAGTGCTTCCCTCCCCACCATTCACTTTAAGGCCTGGAGCACATAAGTCACTCACCCACATGGTCTGAACTTGAACTCACTACGCAATGAAAACAGATGAAGCAAGGGCTTTCACTGGGAAACATGAAGATTTTCGGGTGAGATAACTGCTTTCCAAACCAATAGATTTAAAGTTACCAGGGACTTACTACAGTAATACCAGATGGTGGGGATCCCTGCAGCTCTGGAGGACCACAAACAAATTGTTGCTTTATGCCAAAGACTACTTTGGCTACACTTTAACACCGACTCCTGCCAGGAGCATTCTTTGAAGGGCAGTAAGGATTTGGAATGGTTTAAACTGCAGCTTTAAAATGGAGGCTGTTTTGCAGGAAGTGCACATTGAAACTGAAAGCTGTTGTAACCCAAAGACCAATCATCCCTTGGGATGGAACGGCTCTGATCCACTGCCTTTCATGTGCAGAAATACATCTAGGCTTACCCCAGAACAAAAGAGTCTTCAGCATTTGCTGGCAGAGGCAGATGAATCTGGCCATGTGGGTATCTATAAAGTGCAAGGCAGGTCAGCACCCTCCTGCATTTTTGGTTTCTTGGTCAAGACTATAGAAGGGGTGTACACTTGAGCTGACTAGAAAGTGAAGTGGGGTGTTCTTTGCGAAGGGAAGGAAGGCACTAAGAACATGAGAAGATCCTGCTGAATCATAGCAGAGGGCTATCAAGCACAGCACTCTGTTTTCCACCATGGTGAACAGATGCAGGTGGAAAGCCCATGTTCCCTGGCATTCAAGTAGCCTCTGGTACTGGGTGTCAGATAGAGGCAGCATGACTGGTAGCCATTGACAGGCTTCGCCTGCATCAATTGGTCTAGTCCTCTTTTAAAAACAATCCCGTGTGTGGCCACTGCCACATCTGGTGAGAGAGAATGCCATAGCTTAACAATGTGTTGTGTCAAGAAGCACATCCTTTGCTCAGCCTGGAATCTCCCACTGTTTGGTTTCACTGGATGATCCCAGGACCCAGTGCCAAGATGGAGAACCACTTACTGCTGAGTTGATGGGTTAAGAGGCAGTCCTTGGCTACTGGTGACCTGGCTTTTCACTTAAGCAGAACCTTGCAGCTGATTGCAAAGGGAGGTTTCTGTCTCTCGGACCTGGGCAAGATGGAGCTGGGATGGGTGGCTGAGTAGGCCACTCCAGGCCAACCATAGCATGGGGAGTGGGTTTTTTAATGTATAAGGATGCATAAGTGTACCTCTTCTGAAAGTAAGCACACATGCAGTTAGCTTCAGTCGGCTAAGCTAAATAGGTTCTAAGAGAGATGTGATACATGCCCCTTTGTTTCTAGGGAGGTTTTTTCCTTTCTTTTTGGCCTCAAATATCGGTGGGAACTTCACAGAAGGCCTCAGATAATCTTACTTTTAGGAACCACCAGCATAAATTGGCTGCCCATTGGAATGTCTTCAGAACACACATCCAGTTGGGGAAGCTCTCTGGCTACTGCATGCCATTATTTCTTCAGTGCAATGCATGTTTCAATGTGCATTCAGATGAGGACACTGTTTTTCAGCTCCATTGTTTTCAATAAGAGGCGTGTTTGGCTGCGTATCTGCATGTGCATTCCTCAATGATTAATCAACTCTGCTTTTCTTAATTTCAGGTGGCTGTGGCAGTGGATGTGCTGATCCACTGGCTGGCTTCAGAAAATACAATAACTCACCCTCAGGGGTGGAATATGGGCTTCTCATGTTGTCTGAACCCAGGGGAAATAACAGATTGCTGTGAACAAAACACACTTCATAACTCAGCATGCAACCATGGGTTCTCTTCATGGTTAGTAAGCCATGGCTTGATAGAGGAACTGGGTTCAGACAGCACAATAACCCATATTTCAACAACAGCCTGTGGTTCAGCATCAACCTGCACTCAGTCCATAATCAGCCCTAGTCACTGCCTGGCCTTGGTAGTAGCCTGAACAAGAGACAATAAAATGAGACTCAAACCAGACAGTGACTGAGGCTTTGTTGGTGGGTGGTTCCTCTGCCCAGGTGGGGGGAATGGATGGGGTCAGCTCTGGATGGGGTGATGTTCCCCCAGAAGCAGCCGGTAGGCAGCTTGGTTCACTGCAGGATCCCTCATTGACACTGGAGGCTCAGGTGGCCTTCATAGCATTTCGCTTTGACTAGTCACCAAGCTGTAGCCTCATTTGGATGGAGACAGTCAAGCATCGGTGGTCCATGCTTTGATAATCTCCAGGTTCAATGACTGCAGTAGGTTTATGTTACATTGGCTATTTTGAAGACAGTTTGGAAAGTGCAGCAAATGCTGAATTCAGCAGTCAGGATGCTGACTGGGCTGAAGCACAGTGAACATACAAACTGGTCCTAGCTCACCTGCACTGGTTACCAGCTCATTTCCAAGCCAAATTCAAAGGGCTCATTTCAACCCTTAAAGGCTTACATGGCTCAAGTCCCCATACCTCACAACCATTCCTTCCCGTCTGAACCTACCTGGTCCTGCGTCTGGCTGCCCAGCCCTTCTCCGTGTGACCCTGCCTCCCTGAGAGAAGCTGACAGATGCCAGTTCAGGAACAGGCCTTTCCTGTGATAGCCCATTGGTTCTTGAATCCTCTCTGGTCACAGGACTCTCATTCCTCAGAGCCAGGCAAAGCCCTGCTTGTTTTCCCAGGCATCTGGACATTAGCCATGGCCCAGTTTCTGTGGGCTGTGATGATGTTGATGCTAGGCTGTGAGCCAGGGAAGAGTTTGTGTATTTGTGGATGAACACTTTTGATACTGCATAGTTTTCTGATGATGTTTTCTGGAGCCAGGAGGAAGCAGACAGGCGGGGCCAGCAGCCTGAGGGACTAATAAGGCCACGCTCAGCCACTGCAAGCCCTTCTGGCTCTGGCCTCTTGGCAGAGCAGCAGAGCAGCAAAGGCACAGGTTGGGAGAGAGCGCTGAGTGGCCAGGGGACTGGCGAAGGCAAAGTAGGAGCTGGGCAGGGGAGCAGAGGGCCAGGAGCAGCAGAGAGGAAGGGGGCGGGGTCAGAGAGGCTAGAGGGGCCAGGAGGGAGCGGACAGGCGGGCCCACCGGCCTGAGGGGCTGATAAGGCCGCGCTCAGTCACTGCCAGCCCTTTTGGCTCTGTCCTCTTGGCAGAGCAGGAGAGACACAGGCTGGGGGAGAGTGCTGAGTGGCCAGGGGACTGGCGAAGGCAAGGTAGGAGCTGGGCAGGGGAGCAGAGGGCCAGGAGCAACAGAGAGGAAGGGGGCGGGGCCAGAGAGGCCGGAGGGGCCAGGAGGGAGCAGACAGGCGGGGCCACCGGCCTGAGGGGCTGATAAGGCCGTGCTCAGTCACTGCCAGCCCTTTTGGCTCTGGCCTCTTGGCATCGTCCCTTGGCTGCGTCCCTTGGCTGCGGCCTGGGCTGCCCGGAGACTCCCTTCCCTGGGACGCAGAGGTTTGTTGTTTTTTGCTTTGTTTTCCTTCCTTCCTTCCTTCCTTCCTTCCTTCCTTCCTTGTTTGTTTTGGTGCTGTGCTTTGTTTTTCCTCCAATTTAAATGTAAGTTTATTTTATAAATTTAAGTTTATTTTATACTTGTGTGTGTGTGCGAGTGGGTTTTTGTCTGGGAGAACTGGGCAAGTGAGAGGAACTGCAGGACAGACAAGGCAGGGGACCAAGGTAAGGTCTCGGAAGGGATCCCAATGGCAGACCAGGAGATGGCCTTGGCGGGAGTCATGGGTGTTGCTGTCCACTGCGACAGCTGCGACATGTTTGCCCTTCTCCAGGAGAGGCAGGGTTACACTTGCCCTTGGTGCAAGCTGGTGACCCTGCTAGAGGAGGTGCCTGAGGGTTGAGAGAGCTCTCCAGGCCCCCCGGGAGCAGCCCCCCACTGGACAGAGGGTTGAGGGAGAGGCCATGGGAGGAGCAGCTGCCGAGACATGGAGGTATGTCACCCACAGGAGGAGGAGGCCAGCACGGCCTCCTCCTTCTCCTGGCACCAATCTGGAGCTGGGAAACAGGTTCTCTCCACTTGGGGAGGCTGGGGCTGATGAGGCCTCGGGGGACCAGCAGGACCCCCAGCCTGGGATGACAAGCGGCAAGGGGGCTGCTGCAGGAGTGGTGAGGGCCAGGGCACGGCCGCCCACCACCACCAGGAAGACCCGGCGGCGGGTGATTGTTGTTGGGGACTCACTGCTGAGGAGCACTGAGCCGGCCCCAACCTGGAGACAAGGGAGGTTTGCTGCCTGCTGGGGGCACGAATCCGGCATGTGAAGGACAGAGAGGAGTGTCTTGTTCGCTCCGGAGGTCACCAGCCGCTCCTGGTGATCCATGTGGGCATAAACGACATGGCCAGGCAGGGGGTGGTCGGGATCACCAGGGACTTTGAGGCTTGGGGAAGAAACTCAGGGAGCTAAAGGCCCAAGTGGCCTTCTCGTCAATCTTACTGGTCTGGGGATTTGGGCCAGGAAGGAACAGGAGGGTCTCCAAGGTGAACGACTGGCTTAGGGTGTGGTGCCAGAAGGCGTGCTTCGGGTTCCTCGACCACGGTACTCAGTTTCTTGCCAATGGACTTCTGGCAAGGGACGGGTTACACCTCACAAGGATGGGGAAAAGGTCCTTTGGAGATGCTCTAGTGAGCTTCTTCCGGAAGACTTTAAACTGAG
>NW_025336010.1:5555562-5706063 GCF_004798865.1 Varanus komodoensis
TTGGAGTATTGTGCTCAGTTTTGGGCCCCTCATTACAGAAAGGATATAGCCAGGTTGGAGTCAGTGCAGTGTAGGGCCACAAGGTTGGTGGCTGGTTTGCAGGGGATGCCGTATGAGGCGAGACTGAGGGAACTGGGTCTCTTCAGCCTGGAGAAGAGGAGACTCAGAGGGGATACGTTGGCGACATACAGGTATGTGAGGGGATGTCACATAGAGATGGGTAGAGACCTGTTCTTCCCTGCAGAGGAAGGCAGGACGCGCTCCAACGGAGCAAAGCTCAGGGAGCCAAGGTTCCATTTGGATGCCAGGAAGCACTTCCTGACAGTCAGGAGCCCGAGGGTGTGGAATGGGCTTCCACGAGAGGTCGTTGAGGCCCCATTGGTGCAGGTGTTCAAGGATAGGCTGGATGGGCACATGGTGGGCATGTCGTGAGCAGAGTCGGCTGGTGCCGGAGGGCAGACTAGATGGCCCGGGGGACCCCTTCTGACTTCCTCTGTTTCTCTGTTTTTATGGCATCTATTTTTATTCATGTTACGTACTTTGCCAGTTATGGATTGCATTGATTTGGGGACTTATTGTAGTATATGATAGTAATAATATTATTAAATAAACTAGTATTTTAGTAGTCTATAACAATATATTAATCATGGATTTTGTATTGTGGTTGTAAGTCACTTTGAGACTACTCTTTGCAGTGAAAAGTGATTCATAAGTTTAGATAATAGCAACAAAATCCACCTCCTTCAACTAGCCTGTACAAGAAATGTTTCATCAGGTAGCTGTTTTCATTTCCAGTTTCTCTCTCTCTCTCCCTATGTTTGTATATATATTAGTGGGAAGTAGGTAAGAATACAGGGAAACTTTGGAATGATTATCTGTACTACTGGAGTTACAGCATCTCAATCACAAATGGAACGTTCCAGCCATTATCCCTAGAAAAAACATTGTAGCTGTCTGTATTATTTTGACCAAATGATTTATGAAAGGGGTAAACATACACTCTGCTGCTGTCTTTCAAAAATCTGTGAATAGTTTTATCAGTGACTGTCAAAAGCAAGTGGATGAATCTGTTCTTTTTACCTGTTCATTTTGTTCATTGAGCTTCATTTCAGTCACATTTTTCAGAAATGGAAGCTATTATTGTATATAAACACTGACCTTTCTGCTGTGGTTGAATTCCAGTTTGGTTACACAGCCAGGTAGATGATTTTTAAAACATTAGAATATGTCAACCTGACATTCACTGGAACAGAAATGTAAATATTTACGATCTCTCCTAAGCTGTTTTATATTATCTTCAGCTTGTGCTGTCTTCAAAGGGCTTCAGATGTTGCAGATAGTTACTGGTAAGCTTTCTGAGGGTAGGAATTTAGCTACCTCAGCCAAACCATGGACAAGATTCTTTTTCTGCATCTCACATTTCTCATCCGAGTCTCCTCTTCAGTTAGAAGTACTTATAATTATTCCAAGAAGGAATGATTTACTTTCACACTGCTCTCAATCAATGGGACAATAAAAGGACCAGATCATAAGGGATACCACTTTGATACAAAGGCTTAAACAAATGAATAATGAGAAATTTAAGTAAGTACTGACAAATCCGTCTAATTCTGGTTCATGTAAATTATACATGTGAAAATATTTAGTTCTAAGTCTGTTCAATTTTCACAACAGTCTGTGATTTTTTTTAAGTCCTTGTGCAAATTCACATTTATTTCACTATGCGGTTTCCCTTTGGATTTTGGATACCATTGTCCACAATATACATATTTATAATGCAACTTTCCACCCTCTCTCTCTCTCTCTCTCTCTACACACACACACACACACACACACACACACACACACACACACACAGAGAGAGAGAGAGAGAGAGAGAGAGAGAGCGCAAGCGAGCCCCAGAGGCAATTGATCCTGAACTGAATACCCCTCCTTTTTCCCAAACTCAACAGACCTCTAAGGTGGATCTTCTTGCCATCCACTTGGAGCATCTGACACTTCTCAGTTGGGTTGTGTTCTTTGTTGGTGCCAGGCCCTGGGATTAGGGATGGCTAGTCCACCCTCCTTCTCTTTAGCAGGCACACTGCGCCTTCCCGTGGTGTGCAGAATGGTGTGACTCTCCGCTACTGCCTGGCTTATCTCTGGGTCCATCGGCCTTGGCATCCCAGCTGCACTTTCTAACCTCTCCTTCTCCTCTGAGCCAGAATCCTCTGTCCAGAAGGCTCTACTGCAGCATCCCTGGGAGAGTGGGGCAGTGGAGCTTGGTTTAGATCCAGACTAATTCCCACTGAAGACAATGGGATTTAAGATCTAATCATAAATAAACTTGTTCCATTCATTTTAATAAGATCTAACTAACTTAGGTTGGGTCCAGACAATTATCTGTTGATTAGCTGTAAAGATGTTGAAATTTAGTAGCAGATTGCAGTGCAATAGGGAGGGTGTTTTGTCCCAAATCATTGCTTCTTTCAGTCCATTAAGTGCTAATTGCACCACTGCTGCTCCTTTCAGGAAAAAAACCCCAACAACTCTACAAACTTCATTTACCTCTGGGAACCTCTCCAGCATTCTTTAGCACTAAAGAACCAACAGGAAGTGAAGCAAATGAGAGAAGGCATTTAGGGGTTAACCCTCCATCAACAAAAACATTGAATCAACACAGTTTGGGGGTAAAAAGTACTCCCCAAAATCCATACAAATAAAATTATTTAGTGGAAGGTATTAAACATGGCATCATCTGCAAGTAAAGACAGAAATGGTACCTTTACAGAGAACTTTCATTTTAAAGCAAACATGTGTGTGTGTGTGTGTGTGTGTGTGTGTGTGGGGAGAGAGAGAGAGAGAGAGAGAGAGAGAGAGAGAGAGAGAGAGAGAGAGATGCATATAACTTTGTTGTGGTCAACAATTCCTGACAAGGTAAAATATATAAATCTATACGAATGGTATGTGGGACCTAACTGACCCCAAGGTGTTCAAGTAATAAAACAAAATATTGTGCCATTAACATATACATAAGTTGATTACTCCCCGCTCATAATCTACTGATATAATCATAAACCTCACAGATTCTGCAACCGTATTGCACATTTCAAGCCACCCATGCACAATCTGCACATTTAAAATCTGCAGGAGAAGGTCAAAGGAGCACACAAAGCATATGATAGATAGGGGCAGCACAGAGGTAACAGCTGCCCCTTTAGCTGCATGCTGGCAGGCCCTATCAGTTCAGACATTGCCTTTTCAGGCCTGTGAGCTGGGTTAAGCTGCGAGTCAGTGACTGGGCCATAATCACACAGTGAGCTCCATGGCTGAGTGGGGACCAGAACCCAGATCTCCCAGGTCTGCAGCCCTACTCTCTGGCCATTACACTACACTGGCTAGGACTCACAGAGGTGGTGGGTTCCCCCACACTAGAGACATTCAAGGCAAAACAGGACAGTCACCTGAATGGGATGGCATGACTTGGCATCCTGCACTAGTAAGGGATTGGACCTGATGGCCTTCTCAGCCCTTTCTGGCCCTGCTATTCTATGAAGGTATGAATGTAGCTGAAATACCTGGAGGATCTCAAAGTTGCTCCTTTGCCTATCAAGTCCAGTATCCTGTTTCCCACAGTAATAAATCCCACAAGCAGGACATGTGGGGAGTCACTCTCTCTTGTTGTTCCACAGCAACTGGTATTCAGGGCCACCCTGCATCCGATCCTGGAAGCACTGCCTGGCAGTCACAACTAGTCACCTGTGATTGCCTCATCCCCCATTAAGACAATCCAAGTTGGTGGTCATCACAGCATCTTGTGGAAGTGACTTCCATGGTCCGAAAACCCATGGTCTATAGCAAGAGATCTTACCAGTTCCTCTTTCCAGTTCCTGTTTGCAGACATGGTGTTGTTGAGTGTTGTGTTTGGTTGTACACAAAGGGCTACCATGCCCAAAGGAAGACATGCCAGGGCACAATAAACCTCCACAATAATATGCTCTTCCTTCCTACACTGTCCAAATACAATCCCGGGATTCCCTGGGAGCCCACTCAGCTGTTGCAATGCCCCTCCAACATCTTTGCCGAGCTCCTTGCCAAGACTCTTGAGAATGTTGCTCTGAGGATTCTTCAGGTTCAGAGGCCAGTGTGTTGGAGGAGGAATGCATGTAACGAGCAACTTGGCATTCATTGACTGCTAGGGACGACCTGGCTTACAGTGCTATGAAGCAGCTGAAAATGCATAGACCACAGGGAATCTCTATGGTCATATTTTCAGGATTTCTTGGCACTGACTCAGACAGCTGAGAACAGAAGATTCTTATGACAATTCGATGCAATGGTTTCCTTATGCAAAGGATGTAGCTCCAGCTCAACCATCTTCCATGACACCCTCAGCAATCGGCCAAGATTTTTGATAGATTTATGAGTTGTTATTACTCTGATGCTCTGATGTTTCCCTTCTTTTCCCCTTTCCCTCTTTTCGCTTAGACATCAGATTTGATACACTCCAAATGCTGTTTGGTGCCAGTGTCGTGAACAAGAGAATTTCAGGGTGAAGAAATACATTGGGTTGGATCCCAAAGTGTCCTTCGGCACCAATATGAGAAACTAGAGCCAAAGCTGGTTGACTATAGGATAGACTGCCTTGGGAGATGGTGGGCTCTCTTTTGCAGGAGATACTTAAGCAGAGTTTGGAAGGCCATCTGACAGGGATGCTGAAAGAATCCTGGACTGAGCAGGGAGCTGGACTAGAAGGCCTTCATATTATCTTCTAAATCCTATGATCCAGTGAACCAAGCAACATGTTGTGCTACTGGTGTCAACAGAAGTTTGTAGTTTTGTTCTGTTAGCACCCCAAGGGAGACTGAATTTTGGGAAACAAATGGTGAGGAGAAGAAGGTTTAATCCTCTGCTCCCTGGTGGAGCATGGTCTTGATCTGAATTGGGGATATGCATGTTTACACTAGAAAAGTTAACCCTCGGCTATTCTGTACATGATTAATGTAATATAGTTTGAATCTAAGGGAGAGCCAGTGTGGTGTAGTGGTTAAGAGCATGGGACTGGGACTCAGACGATCCGGGTTCTAGTCCCCGCTCAGCCATGGAGCCAACTGGGTGACTTTGGGCCAGTCACAGACTCTCAGCCCAGCCTACCTCACAGGGTTGTTTTTGTGGGGATAAGATGGAGGAGGGGAATGATGTAAGCTGCCTTGAGCCCTTTGTAGGAAAAAGGCAGGATATAAATCAATCAATCAATACAAAACTAGCAGATCTTCCTTTCAACTGGTATTTGGTGGAAGTGCTAATTTCTACAATGGGGCAAGCCAGTGATGTTTGTAGAGTGTCTGCTCACCTTTCCTGTTGAGGAAATGAGCTGATTTAGGGGGCTGTTCTCGATCCATTTCAGGATGATGGACAGACAGCAAGCAGACTGGCTCTCCTCCCATGCTTAATCTGCACTGATTGAGAAGCCCTGAAAAGGGTTTTTAGGCATCACTCTACTTAGGGAAAATGTAGGCTGCATTTGGGAAGTGGGGGATGCCATTATTTAAAAATCCTTTCCCTATGTGAGAAACACACCTTGGTTGTGAGATGTTGCAGAGATGCATGATCTTTTAAACTCTAGTCTTATTTAACAACAAACAGGTGGTGTTTCCTCCTGGTTTGTAAACCTTTTCAAACATTTTGAAAATTACCTTTTAAATGCCAAGTCTGTCTGTCTCTCTCTCTATCTCTCTCTCTGGCATTTGTATGCCATCCCATTGCTGGAGACTCTGGGTGGCTCATATACAATATACACAAGTGTGTGTGTGTGTAATAACAGTAACAAACAAACCATAAAACAGAGTAGAATTAAAATACAATATAAATACAACCATATAAATAGGAAAGAGGAAGAAAATGAACACAATATAACCAATAACATCAACCAATAAAACACAAATCCAGCAGTAAATAATCCAATCTAAAAACAGATTCTAAATAAAAAAAAGTCTTAACTTGGTGCCGAAAGCAAGATAAAGTGTATACCAGTCACACCTCCCAAAAGTGGGGTGCAATGACTAAGAAGGCCCTTTTGGGCCCCTACTGCAGAGGCTGGGCTGGGGCTGAGGGAGCAGGGCTGTGTTGCTTTACCCATTTTGCTGGGGGTGGGGAAGAGTGTGTTAACGAGACAATTGAGGAAACAAAGGTTTCAGATGGGCATTGTCTGGACACCAGGCCTACCTGCTGATGGACACCAGGCCCAACAACTGAGAAACAGTGGAGGAATTTCTCAGATGCCAGGTCTACCTGGAAAGGCAGACCTGGTGCTGCGGTCTTGCCACCACCAAGCCCCCAGTTGTACTAGAAATGAAGGATCTGTTCATTGATGTGTGTATGTACTTTGGCTGCCAACTCCTGGAAAAATTCCTGTGGATGGGAATGAGCACAGTCCTTTTTTGCTGGCTTATTACTTTCACCAGGATCTGCCACTTTTTGTCCACACATGGTACCCACCATGTTCTGCCAGCCCAGGAAGTCAGCCCATTTGAATTGAAAATGTGCCCATCTTTTGAGCCTTGTAATCTTTCTATGCATCTGCACATGACTGATGTACAGATGCTGTTATTTAATGGTGTGTTGGAAAACTAGGTGAACAAAAACCTCGAAAAAACAAAACCCCAGCAGTGGTCGTGCACCAAGAATCAAGGAACAGAGAACGTGAGCTCAGCTCCGGATTATATTCAGCACCACAACTGAGTTCACAATCCTTTCACACAAAAATCCACCCCCGGTTTTCCCCAGGAGTTTTCTAAAGCTGAAGTTTGAAAAAGAAAAGAAAAAAGTGTTCTACCTCAGTGGTTTTCAACCTTTCTACAGCTGGGGACCAGCAAAAACAGGAAAACCACCCAAGGGACCACTGAGGCAGAAACAAAAAGCACCATATACACAATACAGTATTCTGTGTATTAGTTTCCAAATGCAATACCAAATAAAAAATAAAATAAAATACAATCTCCAAAACAACAGAAACCGAGCAACAAAAATGCCAACAAAAGAAAAAAAATACCGAAATCAACTCAGCATGGCTCCCAGCCAGCTCCCACCAAGACCTCTCCCCTCTGTGGCCTCCTCAGTGGCATCAGCGCACCCCTGCAAACATGATGCCAACTGAGGAAGAGGTAGTGGAGCACAGCCAGCCCCACGCTGGTCTGTGGTGAGCAGGATGTCCCTGCATGGATCAGTGCCAGTCTGCAGACCGGTGGTTGGAAACAACGGTTGTCCCTAGCTGTTGATGCAGTTCAACAAGTGGAACTCCAAAAGTCTTGCTAATCACCGAGGAATCTGCCAGTAGATCCAGATCTCCCTTCTGTCCTCCTTTGCTTGAAACTGTTGGAACCATCTCATAGGGCAGCCTTCCCTATCTGGAGCCATCCAGATGTGTTGGGTTTCAACACTCATCATGCTGTTGGGGAAGATGGGCTTTGGAGTTCAACACCAAAAAAGTCTGAAGGTTGGAGAGGGCTACTGTGCAGGTTAAAACAAGAGCATGATGGGTAATTCTGGGATCTTGGCATCCCTAAACACCAAAATGCAACAGGCTCCATCTTGTATGCAGCACTAAGCAACTGGACTTTGCTATCATAGTGCAAAAGGATTTAAGAGGATTGCAGATGTTATTTTTGGCTACTTCAGACCTATTCTAGATGGTATTTAAAAAAAAAATCTAGATGTGAAAATTCAGCCTTTCCTGACCTGGTGCCCTCCAAGTGTTTTGGACTTCAGTGTCAGGCAACCCAGTCAGTGTGGCCAATGCCAGGAATGCTGGGAGTCAAGAGGGCACCCGGTTCAGAAGGCTACCTTAGAGGAATGCCTATTTTCAGTGGTGTGCTCCATAATGCACTGCGAGCAGGTGTGCAGTATAAGGGCTAAGGGTTCAGTCGTGAGGCAGGACGTTCACCCCAAGGCTGCGGGGGCCAGTGCTCCAACGACCATGGGGCAGTGTGTCCGTTCTGCATTTTATTCTGAACCAGAAGGAGCTAGCTATGGTCCTGACCCCCCTATTTGGGGATCAGGGTTCAGCACTGTGGAGGGTACTTGTAAAGCTCAGAGTGAAATCTGGAGTGGGCACACAGCTCTGCTGACAACAGAGCCCTAAGAGTGCGTGACAGGTGATGGGTCACTCAGCTCTCGCCTTCCAGTCCACAATATGGGGATAGTGGCACTGGCCTGCCTTGGAGAGTTTTTTTTTCTCACAGTGTGAAATTACTGAAACTGTGTCCTCAGGACCCCGGACATTTGAAATACTGAGCCATAAAGGGCAACACAGGCACAAGCCTTGGTGGCTTGAGTACCCATGGGATTTTTTGGGCCAGGTCATCAGACCATGTGGCTGTCTGATCGTTTGCTTAGAAACCCTGCTAATTGTCCTTAACAATAAGCGGGCTGCATGGTTCAGACCCTACACATGCGGCTGCTGCTGGCAGAAGTGGTGGGGTGGGGAGATACACTGGATCTAGATTTTAAAGTGCTTCAACCTAATTAGGCATTTCCTGGACTATGTGGCTTGGGACATGGCTTCCTCTGGATTGGTGAGTCCTCTGAACTTTGCAATGCAGTTCTCAGCTCCAACATTGCAAATGAAGCCGTGTAGGTATTAAGGAAAGCTGAAGCTGTTCAAAAAATGATGAATGAGGGGACATTGCATAGCAATATGCATTGTTTCGGGGAAACTGTGTCCACAAATTGGTACAGATTTTTGTGCATTTAAAAAGAATCACAGGCTGATGCAGAAACAGGTTGGACAGAATTACAAGTGAAAATGTCAAATTGCCATGGACTAGAAATAAACTGGTTTCCCCTTAAATGTGATATGAGAGTGCATTTGGCTCTTCTTTTCCCAAAAGCATTGTCTTGGGGATCTATTTACACAGTTTTGATAAAAAGTCCGAGCCACAGTGCCACTGTTACATTTGCTGCAGGCTGTCACAGGCCGCTCTCCCACACATGTTGATGTGAAAGTAACTTTTGCGGAACTCCATCACATTGACATCTGAGTAAGTGTGGGTCAGGCTCATGCTGTCTTTGTGGTATCACCAAAGCGCAAGAGAATTCCCTTCCAAGTGGGCAACTATTGTTGCTTTGACTCAAGGCTGTGCTTGGTGAGAGCGTTTGCATGGCCATAGCAGACTGGGGCTTTGATCCTTTCTGGCTGGAGAACCTCAATGCAAGGGCAAAGCTCCGGGGAGACCAAATTGGACTATAAATGGTGAGAGGAGGTGAAAAAGGGAGCTGCCAGCAGATTTGTGGAATGTAAATATAAGGGCAACAAATGTTTGGACAGACTTGCCTAGAATCAGTTCAAGATGTTCCTTCTTAACTTCCGGGGTGATAATTAACCAAATGCTCTGCACAAACAATTCAGTAAGTGCCTTTTGAAGAGTCGCTTGTTCTGCTCCAGCCCCCTTTCAGCTCACTGGTGTCATGTCAAACATGGCCCATGGCCCTTTCAATGAATCCTGCATTCTGATGTTGTGTTAATAATCTTAGTGATCTTTTGAATAACAGCAACAAGGAAAGTAAAAATAAAATTAAAATGTTGCCAGCACATGGGCTAAGCACCCCATTGCTGCATGGTCATTAAAAAAAAAAGAAGAAAGAAAACAGCACTGCAGCTTTTGCTGGTATAAGCTGAGTCTGCTTATACAGAGCTCTGTGGAAGCTTCAGAAGGAAGTGGAGCCTTCTTCCCCTGTGTATGGGCAGCAAAACTGCCCAAATTAGGGGGAAGGCAGGGGTGCTACTCCCCTGACCCTTTGTGATGCTGCACTTAGCTTCTGCTTTTAGAAAGCTGTGTGGGTATGTGCCAATTTGTGGGGAGAAGAGATGGGGCTGCTGGGTGTCTTTAAGGGCCTCCTAAACCCCCATCCCCATAATCTGGCTAATATCCAGACTTCTGCCCATGGCAGGCTCAGAGAGGCAGTGAAAACAGCTCTTGGAGCAGTATTCTTTCATTACATGCTGTTCCTGGGGAAATTGCATTTTATTTTTTCTCTCCTCCTGGGCAAATGATAACCAAGCCAAACAATTCCCAGCCCAAAAGGAGCAATGCTGGTCTCCAAAGCACCAGTGCTGTCTCAGCTGCAACATCATCACTGTTCTTCGCTACATCTTTCAGGGCCAGATTAGAAGTTCCTTTAATCTGTGGCACGAATCCGAGTCTCTCCCACCAAACCTCAATGCTACATTGATTGTACAGTATTCATATCAGGAAACATGGCCATCTCTACCCCGTGTTGTACGTGGCACAGTGGCAGGGAAAGATTTGGCTCACATGTCTTCGTGTTCCCTAGATCCCCAGGGCAAAGAGAGGGTGTTTTGTAAGTATGGGGAAGGAGGATTTTGTTCAGTTCCTATTTTGATAAGAACCTCATAAATACATACTTGCCAACTCAGTATGTGAACTGGAACATGGTTAATGCTTAGTATGTGGAATGTTGAGATGCACTTCCCTGAGCAGAAAAATGCATGCCAAAAAAGAGGGAGAAAAGTGCAGTATGGGAAAGTGCATGCAAAAAATGTGCTACCTTCACATGTGGGTGTGTGGAAAACATACAAAATTGCATTACATAAGCATATAAGGAATTGCTGCTTGTGAAAAACATGTATATTAGGCAGAAATGTGTGAAATTTGTATATCAGGAGAACTGCACATGAGAGCCAGTGTGGTGTAGTGGTTAAGAGCGTGGGACTGGGACACAGGTGATCTGGGTTTGAGTCCCCGCTCGGCCATGGAGCCAACAGGGTGACTTTGGGCCAGTCACAGACTCTCAGCCCAACCTACCTCACAGGGTTGTTGTTGTGGGGATAAGATGGAGGAGGAGAATGATGTAAGCTGCCTTGAGCCCTTTGTAGGAAAAAGGCAGGATATAAATTGCAAAATAAATAAATAAATAAATAAAATGCTTATATATTTTTGTGCAGATTTTTAATAAGTTACAAACCCATCCCTGCAGAAATGGGGCAGAACAAACTGAGGACTGGAGAAAATAGGACTGCAAGCTGAGAGAAGCCAAATTCACCCACCCAGACTGCGGTTAGCAGTCTGCATGCTGCTTAAACTCAAGATCTGAGACCTGCCTCCAAGGGCCATTTCTAAGAGAGGCTTGGTTGGCAAGGCATTTCAGTAGTTTACCTGGGCTTTATAATTTGCTTAATCAGATTCCAAGATTTACCTTTTTTAAGTTATTGGAATGTTTATAGTGTTTTAAATTTTGTTTTAAATTTTTGCATGGCTACTTAATTTATGATGTTTTATAGCGTGGTATATTTTAGACTGCATTTTAATGGAATGTTGTAAAATGTCCAGAAAGCTTTGGCTATTGGGCAGTAGAGAAGATAAATAAATAAATAAAGGCATTTTATCAGGCAATGATATCAAGAAGTTGATAGAAATAGGATCTGATCAGTAAAGAACTTTCTCAAGACCCTAACCCTAACCTTCTTCAAAAGTTAACATGTTAGCTCGAAGGGCAGGTGCAAAGGTAAAGTCTCGTGTATCTATAGCTGGTTAATAGGATATTGTGGCAGAACAACAGGAGAAGTGAAAATAGTTTGTGCGAAGGAGATTGGAGAAGAGGTTACAGACTCATGGTAGGTTTGGGGAAAAGAACCCACTTAAAACTATCTCAGCAGAAATTAGAGTAGCACACTTAAAATTAATACTTAGGTGGCATCCCTACCTTTGAAACTAAACCAGATTAACTCAACTCTTTCCCCAAATTGCTGGAGAGGTTGCCAAGTCAAAGATGCTTTATCCCATATGTGGAGAGCTTGTGTGACTATGTGCAAGGATTTTAGGTAGTCACTTTTAATCATATTTCTCCAATAACAAAACAAACAGTTTGTGGCACCCCATTATGGCAGCTGTAGCACCTGCTTGTTTGGTTGTTATTGTTAGGTTTTAAATTTTGATAATGAAGTTTTATTTTATTTCATATGTGTTTTTAGCTTTAGATATGTATATATGTACTTTATGTGGTTTTATCTTTATTGTAAGCTGCCTTGAGACTACGGTAGTAGGCAGCATATAAATGAAAGTATAAATAAATAAATAGTTCTTCTTTCTATTCTGGATGACGCACAGAATAGCAGCTGTTACACACAAGCAGCTGTTACATGAAGACCTAGTTATACTTCTAGCAGTGGCAAGGATGGATATGGGATGTGGATATTACTAGGAAAATTAACACAACATAACTAATTGATGAGACGGATAATTCAGCAGGCCTTGTTCTTTGAAACATGGTTCTCTTCACTACATATATTAATACAGGGCCTACAAACGAACATCCACCAAGGGCACAGTCTGTTTTTTTTTTGGGCAGGTATCATACCAAGCAAAGAGAAGAACTCCAGTGTGATTATTTTGTGGATATAGCAGAGATTAAGATGTTGACTACAACGGTGTATTCAGGGATAACAATCCTAAATTAGGTACAGAACCTGAGACAAACAATGTAAGACAAGTTGTATGTGTTGAAGTTGTGTTGTTGCAGAACTGTTATCTTGCATTAATAAAAATACATGTTTAAAAATGGCAGCAGTCCTGTTCTAAATTTACCAGAGTTACAATTGTGAACACTTATGATTCAAAACTCTTTGGGCTTACAAGGTAGTGCACAGCAGAATAAAACAAGCTCCCAGTGACTTTTTGGCGAAATGAAAAAGAACTGGGAGTACTTCTAGGATCAATAACCACATTTTGGACTATAATTCAAATGAACTTAAAAGTGCTGCCTGCACCTGATTTTCCCTGATTCTTTCTTCCCCACACATGCCACTCTGAATCCCAAACATTTCCTGCCCCCTGGAAGAGATTTTTCAGGGGACACAATGGGATACTGAATCCCTGCATTTGTACTGGCTTGGATTGCAACTCCACCATTCTCTACCCACTTACCTGAGTAAGACCTGATTAACTTGATGGGACTTACTTCTGAGTAGACATGACTAGGATTGCCCTGTAAGCCTCTCCTGTGAGCAGTCTGCCTCTGCCCCTGTGCTCATCAGTGATGAAGAAAAGAAAGTAAAAAACATAACATCTTTAGCTGCTACGCTGCTAGAATATTAAAAAATATGTTCAGCCATTTGATCAACATTTTGTGCCAGGAAAAACTGTTTCTGCAACCTGCAAATGTTCTGTATATTTGCATGAAACCACTAGATTGCCTGGTTTGCAAAATTCTGCTTTGTCAAGACTAGAGAAGCTTAGCCAGGAGCCACTTCTGGCCAGATTTCAGCAGACATTTCCTAAACTTCCAAGTACGTCTTCATATCCTGAAGGGCTAGAAGCTTGCTTTTTAAAGAAATAAATCTAAGATCACAAAGATGCAGAATTCTGTGCCTACTGCCAAACTTTGTTCCTTTACTGGGCTCCTGTAGAATCATGGCATGTAAGTGACTCTAGTGTAACAATTGCATGGTAAACCCCAATGACACAAGAGGCCAAGAAATTGTTATTCATTTCTTACGTTACCCAATAATAGCATAATAAACCAGGATATGTTCCTATTTTTCCTCTCTTCCAAAAGAATCAGCAGATGCTGAGATTGGTCTTCCAGAACATATCTTGGCCAAATGGCTTTGCAAGTGATTTGCAATGTATTGATGTTGTTTATGTTTGTTTGCTTGCTTGCAGCCGGATGGCACCAGCAAAGAGTGTGTCTTCATCGAGAAAGTCTTAGAGAACAACTACACAGCGCTTATGTCAGCAAAGTACTCAGGCTGGTACGTTGGCTTCACCAAAAAAGGCAGGCCTCGGAAAGGGCCCAAGACACGGGAGAACCAGCAAGATGTTCATTTTATGAAAAGGTACCCAAAGGGTCAAGTGGACTTACAGAAACCTTTCAAGTATACGACAGTGACCAAGAGGACTAGGAGAATACGACCCACCAATCCTAGTTAAATGACAAAGACAGTGTCAGGTGAATAAACTGCGAAAGATAGACTGTACCAGAGAAATATTTTTACACTAAAAATAAGGGAGAAGCTCTATTTTTGTACATTGTTTTTAATTTTTTTTAAAGACTGGATTGAAAAAACCCACTGGGGAAGCTGTAAAAGATTTATTGTAACTTGAAGAAGAAGAACAAAAAATGAATGGCTCTATTTAAATTGACTTTTTTTGTGCTGTGGATTGACATACAGGTGCTTATTTCTCTTTTTGGAATGGACAACCTCTGGAATGGACAACTTTTTCCAGCCAATCCCTAGAGGGGAAACAGTTCATCTTAAGATGATGATGATGATAAAAAACCAAAACCACAAACCAAAGAAAACCAAAGCTCTTTCCCCAAAGTCCCTGAAAACCCTTGGATAATTCTCTGGTGTTGCAGTGACCTGTGTTATTGTCTGCTGCAAACTCGACCAAGACAAGATGGTCCGCAGATCAGTCATTGGGCGTCCGTGGAGCGCTCAATACCTCAGTCCTTTGTAACCTTTCTGATGACATAAGGTGTCACGCCTCCGTGATCCCTGCATTATAATGCTCACTTCTGGAGAATGCTGCTAATGACCTTCAAGTGACTAAGTAAAATAACCTAATAACACCAATGATAAGGGAATATTTTAAAACCAGCTCTATTATATATATAAATATATATTATATATATAAGCTATTTATTTCACCTCTCTGTATATTGCAGTTCCATGAACCAAGTATTACTGCCTCGACAATTAAAAAGAAAATTATTTAAAACACATACATGTATTACTGCTGTTGACACACTCCCCCCCCCCCCAGCTTTTCCCAGAGACCCTAAAACTTCTTGTCTGGGGTTGAGTGCAACAAGGATTTAGATGTCCGTATTAGAGTTTTGGAACATTACCATCAGCTTGATTAATGATGACTCCCCTTCCTGGAATGCAAAATGATTTTTTTCATTCTGCAGCGTTGACCACCTGCAAAACGTTCTGCCTTGTCCAAGTACAGGTTGAGTTCCAAAATGCAACTTGCGGTGTTGTTTTGCTCCCTTGCACCTCTTGTTGTTCTTGGGCCCCACTGCCCTGAGGGCCACATGGTATTAAATGTTTGGTGGGGCAGGTCAGGTTCACTCGCATGATATGCCCAAACTATTGATGGCCTCTCCACTGCAGCACCTGATCAAACCCTGTTCTCGGTCAGCCAGAGGTGGTGTGTGCCTCTCCCTGAACTGGAAGAGGCTTGCGTTGGGGAAAGCTGCCATTAAGAACAGACAGCAAGGCCAGGGCTTTGTGTTGATGGCTGTGCCAGCCAACTGTGTCTAGGATGAGCGTGCTGGGTGGCTTGTTCTTTTGTGACCAGCCTCCCTTTCCCCCCACCCCAACTGGAAACACAATGATAAATGGGAGTGGGGTGGGGGGGGAGGGAGGGAGGGGGGGAGGGAGGAAGGAAGGAAGGAAGGAAGGAAGGAAGGAAGGAAGGAAGGAAGGAAGGAGTCACTTGCCTTCGAGTGTAAATGTATTTCGAATTGAAGTGAAAGTCCAGCAGAAGCATCTCTGTATAGTCCTTATGTAAGCTATCAAGGGGAGTGCACTGGAACAGGTCCTGCATGGAGGATCTGGGCAAAGGGACAGCCAGATTAAGCAACAAAGTGGGGTGGGCTATTGTGCTTACCTGCCGAGTCTATGTACTTTGTTAAAAATGCACTCTTAGTCCAAAGCCTTTTAAAATAAACTTTATTTTCCTTAAATAAGAAACAGATCAAGGTATTTGTGGTTGTTCGGAGTGATGACTACGTCCCAGCTTCAGTGGTGTTCGTGGCAAAGAGGGACACGCTGAGATGCCCCCAAAGCTCCTTCCCTCTTGCCTAAGCACTGGCCTCATTGCCTCATTGACTGAAAAACTTCCCATCCTAAGTTCTGAAGGCTGGATGTGATTTGCAGCCCTTTGAGTGCTGCCTGCACTGGGATGCACTTTTATTCACCCCGATGCAGCAGTAGCGATCTGCAAATATTAACCCAGTGTTTCTATATACTGGAATGCACGAGTGTCGAAGCCCACTAGAGGAGAGGGATGGGAGCAGTCTGCAGGCAGAGACCAGTTCATGCAGGGTTGGAGTCCATGGCAGGTGTGGGGGGATGCCTGCCCAGGGCCCACTCCCAGCAAGAGCCCAGCCCCTTGAACTTGTGCTCCTCTTCACCACTCCAACTGGTTCATTGCCTCCAGCTTTGGCCCAGGCACTGGGCTTAGCAAGGCCACTGCCTTCCTGCTTGCTGGCTCTCTGCCTGTCCAGCCAGCCTGCGATAGCAGTGATGAGGAGCAGGAGCTGCTGAGCATGGGGGAGAGAAGGCAAGGCCCCTGAGGGAGGGGAGCCATTGAGGAGCTTGGCCCAGGGCCCTCCAAAAGCTGGCCCAGAGTTCATGCATGGTGCCGCTGCAACCATGGAGGAGGCAGCACTGTTTGGGCACTTACCTGGCCATCAGACCCTTCTGGCAGACACTTCGGGATGAGCCCTCCAGAAGGAAAGAGGAAGGGAGGGAAGAAGAGTCTTGCAGGATCCCTTCATGGGTTCAGTGATGTGGGCCATCGCTTGGAGGCTCATCTTCTGTTTTGGCGGTACATTGTCTTCATGTCCCAGCTAAATTACCTGGTGTCTCTGACACATGAAAATACATCACACATTAGCTACACAGCATGCAGCTGACCCTCTATTTGAAGAGGACTTGGCAGTAAGTGTGTGGGTATCTGGACTGAGACCACTATGCAACAGTAGGAGATGCTATTCCTCTGGCCCCTGCCACTTCCTTTTCAAAATTTAATATCCTACCTGGGGATTAGGAGAGAGAAACAAATGCCTGCATTCAAGCCAATGGAAGCTTTCCCCCTTTCTTGTGGGGCAGCAGGAAGTGGCTGGGGAAGGCACGGTTTAAACTTCTCCTTTGCATGTGTAGTGATCCTGACTCAAACTTCAGCCTTGGGCACCCGCTTTTGAGACCACGCTTGGAAAAGCTTAGCATGGTCAAGAGCCCTGTTGGGTGGACTTCTCTTGGAGGGGCTGCCAGAGACAGTCTTGTCCCTTGAAGCAGTTGATCAAGCTGATCTGCCCAGTTCCATTTCAGAAATAAAGCGACCTTGAAGCTGCCTGTCCATGCAGCCCGGAAGGCAGTCTGGGCGGACAGGCAAGTCATATGGTCACAGTCCTCCTTAGTATGGTTAGAGAGATTGTATTTTTAATTACATTAAGATGAATTACCAACATTTGTATTGCTGCATAAATAAGCACGTGCAAATTCATGCAAATCTATACCCCCTTTTATCCTTCCTGGTGGTGCATAATTGGCTGCTCTAGATCAGTGACACACTACAGAATAAATAGAGCTTGACCCTGATTCAGGGCATCTTCAGCAGCATGGCCAGCCTCTGCCAGGGACCTGGTGAGCTGTGGCCAGTCAAGCAACACATCCCCAAGCCAGATGGACCAGCGAACTGCCTTCATATAAGGGGGCTTCGCTTTGCCTCTTGGGCTGGACATGTGTTCTGTTGAGTGGGAAAAAACCCTCGGCCTGCTTGTCTTGCAGAGTGGGCTGGGCTGGGACTGTGCAGGAGCAGCCTTTGCTCTCCTGCTATGCCTAATGGAGCATTTGCATTGGCCAGGCCAATTTTCTGCTAAACAGGGCAGAAGAGGGATGGGCAGAGAGTCCTTGGACCTTTCAGTCTCATCCCCATTCCTTGATTTGGGGAGAACTGAACACCTTCATTTTGGTGACACTGTGTTGCACTGTTCCAAAGTGCCCTGTGTGTGAAAAGGCATTTCAACTTATGAAAGGCACTCCTGGCACCTGGCAATCCCCCCATGCCCTCTCTCATGTCCTTCCTGAGATTCTCTCAATCTTCCCAAAGAAGGCTGGGAATGTGTGTGTGTGTGCAAAGGGTGGCAATGGGGAGTAGGAGATGGAAACACTCCATCGCACGAGGAGACACTCACTCATGGGATGCTGGATCCATACCATTCCAGTGAAACCAAATAACAGCAATAAAGATTGGGAAAGGGAGTGGAAGCCATCACCACCACTACCCTTCTGTCTCATACATTCCTAAGAGTTAACAGTGCTCAAACTGAAACCCACAAAGCTGCTCAAAAGAATTAATTAGTGATCCAAGCAGCCAATGTCTAATCATCTTCCACCCATCCAGTTGCTTGAGGAAGAGCAGAGCAGAGCAGTGCAGTAGAGTTGAAAGGGGCCAGGATGCACAATTATCAGCATTCCTGAGCATCAACCATGCTACCTGGGGCTGATGGGAGTTGAACTCCAACAACAGCTAAAAGCTTCCAGGTAGGGGAAGCTTATAATGATACATGCATTCAGGATTCTAGAATGTCCAGCCCTGAGTATATCATGTTGTCCATGTGATATTTGGCGGCTGCAGGGTGGGGGGGGGATTTCCTACATACATAATCAAAGGATTAGTCTGAAGGTAATGTGCCTTGCAAGCCCAGCAGAGCCCCAGGCTAGTGAGGATTGTCCCTTCTTCCACTTTCTTTTGGAGGAAGTTATCAGCAACACTGTTACGAATCTCTTGGAGGGGCTGTGTTGGGCAGAATTTGTCCCCCAACAGATATTGGGGAAATTGAAGTCCCCCATAACACCAACATCATGCCTTCTTGAAGCACTGGCAATTTGCTTTTCAAAACAAATAATTTTGTTTTGAAAAGCCCAACCACTGTGTTCCTTGGACTCCTTGCTCCATTTATATTAATCCAGATACTCTCAGTGGGGCTACTAGAGACGTCCCCCTGCATTTCTGTGTAGAGATCGGTATCTTTAACATACAGTGTGACTCTGCCTGTGTTTCTGTTCCTTCTGTTCTTCTTAAATGGTTTATATCCTTCAGTTGTTGAATTCCAGTCATGGGAGTCTTCCCACCAAGTTTCAGTTATATTTATCAGGTCGTATTCACCCTCCTGTATTAAGAGTTCAAGTTCATGCTGCTAACTTCCCATACTCCAGGCATTAGTATATAGACATTGAAGAACATGTGCTTTATACTCAAGCTTTCTTCCAGCATTTATTGGGCCTTGTTAAAGCTGCTCCCTCTGTTGTAGTGCATAAGCCTTTGTCTGTTGTTACACCCAGGTGTACTTCCCCCTCCCCTGTAGGAGTCAGTTTAAAGCCCCCCTGATAAACTTCATGTTTTCCCCATTCTTGTAAGGTGCACCCATCCCTTTCCAGCAATGCATCTTCCAGGAAGTGCAGCCTGTGGTCCCAGATTCCAAATCACTTGCACCAGCATCCCCTTTGTAGCCAAGCATTCACTGGGAGTCTTTTCCTTTCCATTCCTCTTCTTTGAACTGGAAGAATGGAAGAGAAAACCACCTGGACCCAAAGCTCTTGACTTTTGTCCCAGAAGCTCCAGAGCCTGACATGATTGCTTCAACTCGGCAGTGGCATTTGTTCCCACATGTATGAGAAGGAAGGGATTCGTGTCAGTGGGCTGCATGAGCCTTGGCAGTCTTTCAGTTATATCACTAATCTGTGCTCCAGGGAGACAGCATACCTGACGAGTCCATGGGTCTTCCTGACGTACAAGTTTCCATCCCATGCAACAGGGGGTCTCCCATGACTAACACTCTTCTCTTCTTGTGCTTGCAAGCCTCAGTATCATTGCTAAGACTTGGCTGACCTTTAGCCTCTTGCTCAGGGTTGCATGGGATCACTTGCAGCTCTTCCACAGCAGGCTGCTCTTCAGTCTCATGTTTTAACTGAAAGTGGTTCAGAAGTTCCACTAGTTCCACTGGTGCAGTGTCTTCCAGTTTTTCTGCAGTTAGCTATCCCCCTTTTCCAGGGAGTTTCCTCCTCATTTTCCCTCAGGATTCTCTTCTTCGGCCTTAGCTTGCTGTTGCACTTCTAGCTTCTGTACATACCTTAGCTGTTGCAGTTCCACAACGCTGTCTAAAAATTCTTCATCTTCTCTAATTCCCTTAAGGGTGAACACTTGCTGCTCTAGTGCTCTCACCTTTTCTTCTAACCGGGCTTCTAGTTTGCTCTTGTTGCATGGGTAGGCCATGTGGACCTCAGGCAGGAAAATAAGCCATGTACAGATGGTGCAAGTCACCACCACTGGGGAACCTTCTCAGTCCATTTTTTCTGTTACCTTTTTTATTCTACCTTGCTGGGCCTGTTGTAACAACCAGTGTTTGCTCCTGTCTTCACTAAAGGTTAACAAGACCGTTCTGTCAGTAAATGGGGGTATATTACAAGAAAGCAAACAAAGGTGGTAGGATCTAAAGGGAGGAAAAAGAAGAAAAAAAACCTTTAGGGACTTCCCCTGCTGAACTCCACCACCAAACTCCTGTTTGCTCTTCCTGTTCACTCAGTCTGGTTGCTCACTCCCTGGGATCTTGGCTGTGGCTATACCAGAATCCTTAGACCAGCTGGGAGAGCTTCCTGTGAGCTGCTCAGCTGGGAGTCAGGAATCAAAATGGCTGGGGAAAGCTACCTTAGGATAAGGAATGGCATAAGCAATGGTACATTCGTTATGTTGGGTATGAAGATACATGTCAAGCTCAGAGTTGACTGCAGGCCCATCACAGTCCTAAACCTATTTATTTATTTAAAGCTTTTGTATGCCGTCCTATTATACAAGATCTCAGGACAGCATGGCAAGACAGCAGGCAAGAATTGAGGAGGACACTTCTTTGGTGTCTCTCTATTAACGGGAGTCTTTGACCCCCATCCTGAATCCTAGATTGTGTGAACCACACCTGCCCTACCACTAGGTAGACTGAGGCAGCTGCCGCAAGCAGCTGATTTGGGTGCCATGGGCAGGCAGCAAATTGCTAGTGATTGAATGGAAGACAGCGGCCAGGATGATGGTGATGATGCATTTTCATCAGGGCACAGGGAAGATCACAAGCTTTGCATTCAACCCCACTGCCATGACATTCCCAGTATCCACCAGTGCTAGTGCTGCCTCACTTTGCCCAGTGGTACAGCCGATGGGGGCTCTACCCTGCACAAGATGGGGTGATAGATGCTAGCTTTTGAACTGTGAGATCTGGAGTAGATCTAAGAAAGGCACACCATTCTGTGAAGGCTTTATTTACAAGGTCATGGAACATGGTTAAGTAAAACCTCCACCTTTAGAGGTAATTCAGCTCTGGAGGGTGGGTAGCAGAAATCAGAAGTAACGCACTAGAGTAAATCACTCCTTCTGCCGTCCTCCATGAGTTCCCCAGAAGCATCGGATTCACCACTGCTTCAGACAGAATGCTAGTCAGGATGAATACCCCAGCAGGGCAATATTTAAGTTTGTGCCATTTAATGATAACTGATGCTAACACAGAACCGAGCTGGCTGTGACTGAGAAGGCCGTTAGAAGGAGAGGGGCTGGCTGCATAGACATCGTGATGCGTAGCGCTCGATCCATGCCAAGAGGCATTGCCTTTCCTGCAATGTAATGAGGTTTGGCTAATGCGATAACTCACTTATGATGAAAAGGTGATCTGCACATGCTTATTATAAAAGAACCATGTCAACAGTAATAACCACAATGAGTTTTGTAGCGTCATAAAGGCTAGCAAATGTTTCTGGCATAAGCTGTTGTGGACACTGTCCATTTCATCGGATGCATGAAGTGTTAACATCAAATTGGCAGATTTATATACAGATGCTGGAAACAGGAGGGGGGTAGAGGTGCAAAGTGTGTTCTCAAAGGGAATTGACATGCAAAAAGTACAGGCAGTGATAATTACTTTTACAGTTGCCATTCACATCCTGGCAATGGTGAGCTGATTAGCATATGCAGCATGATTTAGAAACCAAACACTTTTGTTCTTATTCAAAGCCCATGAAACAGAGCTGAATCTCTTCATAAATTGTACTTCAGTGATTTCACCTTGATATCTTTCTTTGAAATTATTTTGTGCAGGATTGTTTCCAGGATAGATATGGGAAGGTATGGGGTAGTATCCAGTGGTAGCCCAACACTAGCATTAATGAAAATCCCAAGCATTTAGCCTTTCCTCTTAGGAAGAGTGGCTCCAGAGACTCACGGAGCCAAACAACTTTTGTTGTTGTGATTCTATAAGAAAGAATAGGAATAAATTGTGTTAGAAAGATTATGTTGTGTTACTTGACATACCATTTAAAAAACTGAAATGCCTATGAAAGATGTTAAGAAGCAATGTTGGCCATTACTAAACTGTTTATATAATCTGCGTTAAAGGAGGAGTACACAGAAGGCACACTGGGATCTCCCAGTAGATCTCTAAGTGATTTGCAGTTGATCAGGATGGATTTCCAACAGTAGCTTCTTGTCTGCAGTACAGGTTCCCCATCAGGAAAATAAAGTGCTGATTGTCAAACTGTTGATCAAAAGCAAACCCTTTTGTTTCAGGACCATTCATAACTTCTCATGATCCACATAGTCAAAGATGTTGCTATAGCCTATAAAGCATAGACTGGTCTTTTTCTGAAATTTGTTAGTGCATTCCAATAACCAACATATATTTGCAATATGATCTCCAGTGCACAGTTATTTTTGTGCTGGCTGCAAGTGGGGGGTAGGGGTGGGAACACAAGGCCGGGCAGGGGCTCTGCCTAAACAAGAACACAAGAACCTTGGCCTGGCTGGACACATCTGCGAGCTTCTGTTCTTCCCACATTTTTTTGGAAAAATCTTAAGTTCTTTCTACTATAAAAATGTCGGTCTCTTGCAGATTTTGGTAAATTCTAATAAAAACCCAAACAAACAAACCGGGACAAAGTTCTCCCACACCCCAGGTTACCTGGCAGTGGAACATGAAGTGGTGACAGGCAGTGAAGAAGACCCACCTGGGCCAGTGCCAGCTGCAGGTTGTTGAAGGCCTGGAGGCAGAGCTTCTCAACAACCACCTCTCCACCTAGGCCTGCCGTGTCACTGGCGTTGTCACCAGCTGCTCCTGGTCCTCATTCTGTCCTACAGCCTTGCCACCACTCTCTGCTTGACAGAGAGCTGGTGAGCAAGGAGGTGGGGGCATCTATTGCTCCCTCTTTTTCACCAGTGGATTCCAGCCCTGCAAGTTGATTTTGTGACTGTAAGTCTATGGAACTCCACAATATCACGGGACACTTTCACTTTTGCACACAGAAAAGCAAGAGCCCCTTATCCCTCTCCACTTTTGTTCACTTTTCTACAGCCTGGTACAAAGCCCTGGTGCCAAGAAGGGCCATGAACTCACTAGACTCCAACCACAAGGATTATGATAAAAGGAAGTTCATTCTGGAGAGCTGTTTGAACTCCAGGTATATTCAAGCAAGGCAGGGCACGCTGTACACGCACACATTAACTTGCCCCAGAATCAGGCACTGCTGCTCATTCGAGCTCTCTCTGTAGGGAAACCCCCTTCTCTTTTCTTCCAAGGGAAGGGCCTGGACCAGCTTAGCAGAAGCAACCGCTGAGAAGGGCCTCTAGTTCTGTCAGCAGCCAATGGACCTGCCCATCTTCTCACCTTCCCCACTGCCTACAACAACTGGGCAAAAGAGCAGTGGCCAGGAAGGCCTGTCTGAGCAAGGCACACTCCAAGAGACATCTTTGACAGAGGTGCCGTTGGGCAATTTTGGGCTCAAGACTTAGTGAGAAGAATAAGCAGACTGTGCCTTGTCAGCTAGAAGTCTCCCCTCTAGCTGACAAGGCTGGTGCCTCTACGCCATACTCCCATTAGTCTGCTAAGGAAGGAAGTCCTAATACCTCCTAGGAGCTGCCAGGCTGCTGAGTTCAGAGGGAAGGAGCCGTCTGGTACTAAGGCAGATGATGGCCAATGGAACTGCTGTAATGGTCCAGGGCACTGCTCAGAAGAACCAGGGCACAGACTTAGATGGGCTACATAGCATCTCTTCTACCACTGCTGTTGTCTGAGCAGGGGCTTCTTGTCATGGGCCCCTACGGGGGTTCAGCGCCTTGGTAGGAACCCAACCATGCCTAACCTTCATGCGAGCTGTCCTTAGCACTTCGCCTTTGCACAGCAATCCTGGCCTTAGTGGCATCTGCATCCTTTAGAACAATAGATTCACGGTGGCTGTTCTGAATTCATGATCCCTGCTACATCCATACAAGATGAGTTGCTGGGGTTTCCCAGTAGACCTTGAGGAAATAGACCTTGAGGGGAAGCGACCAGCATCGACGAGCAGCCCACCACCATCCGGGCCGCCCAAAGCCCGCACTGCCAAGCCTCGGCGCTGCTGTTGAGGCCTGCTGCTGCCACTGAGGCTCGCCACCGCCGCCAGGACCACCACCGAGGACCCTGCTCCAGTCCCCCCCCCCCCCGGCGTGAGTGAGAGACATGCCAGGATGGGGTGGGGTGAGGGGGAGGGGCCCTGTGGCCTAGAAAGCACCGGTGGCGGTTGGGGCCAGCGGCCTCAGGCCGGCAGCCAAAGGGGTGACGGCCTAAGGACGGTGATGCTGTTTGGGAGCCGTTTGGGGGCCGAGCAGGGGCTGAGCTGGCCAGGGGCTTTGGCTTTGGTCTTGTTTTTGGGCTGGCGGGGGGTTAAGGTGAGTTCGTTTTTAGCTGTTTTAATTGTTGGTTTTAAGCTGTTTTTAATGGTGCATCTCTTGCTTATAGTATGATGTCGCCTGGGGAGTGCGTGGGTGCCGCCATTGGGGTGGTTATGGGCAATGGACATTATGGCGTTGGGGGTTTAAAGGGTCTGCATGGAAGAAGGAGGGACAGATGGTTAACACCTGTTCCCCTTTCTGGTTATTCCCCCAGCCAGCGGGTTCCAGGTAGGCTTGTCAACCGCCCCCCCGGGCCTGTCGGTGCTGCTGCTTAATGCCAGGTCAGTCCAAAACAAAGCAACACTCATCCATGATATGATTGTGGATGAGAGGGCCGACCTGGCTTGTATCACAGAGACCTGGGCGGGTGGGGGGGGGATGTTTCCCTCTCACAACTGTGCCCGCCCAGGTACATGGTCCAGCACTGACCATGCCTGGAGGGGAGGGGAGCCACTCTGATTTATCGAGCTTCTATTTCCCTTGTGGGGCTTCCTGTCCTCTCGAGGCCAGGTCTAGAGGGCCTTCACTTGGTGTTGGGCGACCGAGACAGACTGGGGATTCTGTTGGTGTACCGTGCACCCTTCTGCCTAACAGACTCCCTGCCTGAGCTGACGGAGATCGTCTCGGACCTGGTGTTGAAGACTCCCAGAATGTTGGTCCTAGGGGACTTCAATCTCCATGCCAAGACGGTTCTGACCAGGGCGGCTCAGGACTTCATGGCCTCCATGGTGGCCATGGGGCTGTCTCAACATGTCAGTGGCCCGATCCATGAACGTGGACACACTCTGGACCTGGTTTTCTCGACAGGGCAGGAAGAGGGTGATCTGAGGGTGAGGAACCTAAGTTTGACGCCCTTGTCATGGTCAGATCACTCCCTCATTAGGTTTGAGCTCGAGAGTGGCCTTTCCCTCTGTAAGGGTGCGGACCACATTGTATTGGTCCGCCCCCCAGAGCCAGATGGATCCTGATGGATTCCTGAAAGCTCTGGGGGATTTTCTGGTTGACAAGATTGGTGCTCCTGTCGATGCCTTGGTTGAATTATGGAATGGGGAGATGACCAGAACTATTGACACGATCGCTCCCAAACGTCCTCTCCCACCTAGCAGAGCCCATTCATCTCCTTGGTACACATCTGAATCACGGGCAATGAAGCAGGTTGGGAGAGGTCTAGAGCATAGGTGGAGATCACGGGATGAATCTGACCGAACACACTTAAGAGCCCACTATCGGACCTATGCTGTGGCGGTGAGAGCGGTGAAGAAGAAATTTTTCTCTGCTTCCATTGCCTCCTCACAATGCCGTCCGGTGGAGCTCTTTCGGGTGGTGCAGGGGCTGGTACATCTGGGCCCAAAGAGAGATCTCATGTCACCCTCGAAGGCCTGCTGTGACGACTTTGCCACGTATTTCAGGGAGAAAATCGCTCAGATTCATCACGAACTTGACTCTACTATTGAATCAGATTCTACTGGGGAGGTGCCAATGATGCTGTCCAGTCCACAATTTATGGATGAATTTCAGTTGCTGCGGCCTGATGATGTGGACAAGGTGCTTGGACAAGTACATCCTACCACCTGCTTACTAGACCCTTGCCCATCTTGGCTACTCAAGAAAGCCAAGGACGGGATGGGGACCTGGTTCCTGGAGGTGATCAACGCCTCTTTAAGAGATGGCCGGGTACCTGCCCCTTTAAAGGAGGCAGTAGTCCAACCAGTCCTAAAGAAGGCATCTCTGGATCCAGAGGTGGCTGCCAATTATAGACTGGTGGCCAACATCCCATTTTTGGGCAAGGAGCTAGAGCGGGTGGTGGCGGGACAACTCCAGGCACTCTTGGATGAAACTGATTATCTGGACCCATTTCAGTCCAGCTTAAGACCCAGGTATGGTACTGAATCTGCCTTGGTCGCCCTGTATGATGACCTGTGCAGGGAGAGAGACAGGGGGAGTGCGTCCCTGTTAGTTCTCCTGGACCTCTCAGTGGCTTTCGATACCATCGACCATGGTATCCTTCTGGATAGGCTAATGGGATTGGGAGTTGGAGGCACTGCAGTGGTTCCGCTCCTATCTCAATGGCCGATTTCAGAAGGTGGTGCTGGGGGACTATGGCTCTGCGCCATGGCAGTTATGCCATGGAGTTCCGCAGGGGTCCATTTTGTCCCCCTTGCTATTTAACATCTACATGAAACCGCTGGGAGAGGTCATCTGGAGGTGTGAGCTGAGGAATTATCAGTACGCTGATGATACCCAGCTCTACCTCTCGTTTTCCACCAATCCAGGTGAGGCAGTAGTGGTACTGAACCGGTGCCTGGCCGAGGTAATGGGCTGAATGAGGGCCAATAGACTGAAGCTCAATCCAGACAAGATGGAAGTCCTGCTGGTGGGTGGTTTGGGCTTCGGGATGGGGGACTTGGGCCTTGTCCTAAATGGGGTAGCACTCCCTCTGAGGGACAGGGTTCGCAGCTTGGGAGTGCTTCTCGATCCTGAGCTGTCTCTAGAAGCTCAGGTGATGGCGGTAGCGAGGAGTGCCTTCCTTCAGCTTCAGCTGATCCATCAGCTGCGTCCCTTCCTGGAGAATAACTGCCTGGCGACAGTGACACACGCATTGGTAACTTCCCAATTAGATTTCTGTAACGCGCTTTATGTGGGGCTGCCCTTGAAGACGGTCCGGATACTTCAATTTGTGCAGAATGGAGCTGCCAGGTTGCTGATGGGGACTGGGTGTTGTTCTCATATAACCCCAGTTCTCCGTCAGCTTCACTGACTCCCGAATGAAGTCCGGACCCAATTCAAGGTGTTGGTTATGACCTATAAAGCCCTCAATGGCTTGGGACCTGGTTATCTAAAGGAACGCTTGCGTCCATATATGCCGTCCCACCCCTTGTGATCGGCAACAGATGCCCTTCTCCGGGAACCCTCCGTGAATGATATTAGGGGGTGAGTACCCGGAGGAGGGCTTTCTCTGTGGTGGCGCCCCACCTATGGAATGCGCTCCCCAGAGAGGTCCACCTGGCACCATCGTCATTTCTTTTTCAGCGCCAGGCTAAGACCTTTTTATTTAAATCTTATTTTAATTGTTAATTTATTATATATTTATAGGATTTTAAATTCTTAGCCGAGATGTTACCGGGCTTTTTAATCTTTATTGTATTTACTATTATTTATATGTTTTTAATTAAATTGTGAGCCACCCCTAGGCTTTGTTGCAATGGGGGTGGCATAGAAATGTTATAAATAAATAAATAAATAATAAATGCAACCAAATAAAACAAGCAAGCAAACAAGAGCTCTAGTCTGCGATCCTATACCACCCTATCTGGGAAGATATCTCATTTATCCCTCACATCAGATGGAACTTAGAAATATGTCGAGGATGAGACTGTTAGCAGAGGGAAAGAGATGTTTTTGCCTAGAGTTCATTCCAGCCCACAAAAGGAGTGGGGGCTGACATTTTGTTTGTGTAACTCTTTATTCTTACGCCTGGCTTCAGCTTCTGAGCCAGTCCTTTTTGCTTGGCCTAGGTGGGAAAAGAAAAGAAAAGGATCTTTCCTATGGTGTTAGCCACATTGTGAATGGGGGAAGAATGTCAGACATGTCTGCCTGGTGTGGCTGATCGAAACGTGCGGCTGCCTCTACCACCCAGCGTGCAACCCCGGACCAGCTTCCAATTAGCCCTTCTCTGCTCATAACATTTCTCATCCCTGGGAGAAATGGCGTTTGGAGTGTAGTTTTTGACGTGGTGATTTTGCGCATACCTTTATCCACTTCTTCCTTCCTAATCCCCCTTTCGCTCACAGAAGCCAAAAGGTCTTCCAGCCAAAAAGGAAATCAAAACCTTTTGTTGGCTGCATTGCAGAAGAATTAAGGGTGAGGTGAAGGGTTGTAAGTGGGATCTTAATTAACCATTGTAAATAACAGGGGAATGGCAGGGCCTGCAACCATACCACCTTGGGGTGTGAGGGTGCCGGACCACACAAAAGCTAAGCAACTGGGCGGACCACGCACAAAGGCAAGACACAGCGGAAAGAGCCATTTGAAGGATCCCATGCATATGACGCTGCTTCAAATTAACTAACTAGTTATGGATAAAGGGATGGGGTGGGGGAGCTGTTGCAGTCAGCCCCGGGTCTGGGTGGGTGGAAGTGCAGGCTTGGTTTGATGTTACCACCCCTGAGAGCACGGCAGGCTAAACAGCAGGACCAAGTGTGGAGGGCTTTGATCACTGGTGCCAAGTGCAGCTTCCACGTGTCCTCTCCAGGTCCAACTACAAAAGTCGACTGGATGAGCACGCTGCTCCCGTAATGCATTGCCTTACATCAGGGGCATCTGCATCACCACCACCACCACCACCACCACCACCAGCATCAGCCTCACCATCCAGTGTAAGAAGTGGATGGACTAGCATGAGGAGATGGGGGTTTGAACCTCCACTTTGTGAAGGAGCTCACTAGGTCTCCTTTCATCAGGCACACAACCTAACTTAACTCTCAGGTTTGTTGTGAGGATCTCTCCACTGTACCTATATATTAGCACCAGCATCACAGGTGGGATCAGTCTTAATACCAGTTGCTGGGGAACATGGACAGGAGGGTGTTGTTGCCCTCATCTCCTGCTTGTGGCTTTCCCTTGGACAGCTGGTTGGCCATGTGTGAACGGAATGCCGGACCTGATGGACCTTGGTCAATCTAGCATGGCTTTTCTTTTCTTGCAGCACATGGCGGGGAGGACCATACGTGCCAAACTTGAAACCGTTGGATGAAAAGGCAGGAGAAAATGCAACAAACCAACAAATATTGAGTAGTGTTCATTAGGGTGTTTATGCCCCAGATGATTCCTTTCTGTCCCCACTGATTCGTTTCCACAAGCAGTGGATTTTGCTTATCCTTTTGTGCAAGCAGGACCCACTGCTTAAAGAAGGGCGATTTAGCACTTCCTAGGGGAAACCCAGAAGTGAGTGCAGTCATCTTTCTGGAAGGAGACAGTCCAAGCAGCTCCCTTCCGTACATTCCATCCACTTGCCTCCTTCCAGAAATGAGGATTTCCTGCTCATTTTATATTGCCCCAGAACCACTGGCCCATTGCGGTGCAAATAGTGGGGGCCATTTGCACAAGAGAATTGATGGCATATAATTGAATCAGCAAGGATGTAAGTGTCCTGTTGGGTTCTGAGCAATATTTCAGCTGAAGGTTCTTACATATATTTTATCTTAGTGCTGAATGGTGGTGGTGGTGGTGGTGGTGATGAAGATGATGATGCTTTCATGTTCTTCATGTGCATTATCTAGTTTCATCCTTGTAACAACACTAAGTGAGCATCATTGTCTCCCATAATGCAGATGGGGAACTGGGGTGGGACTTGCCTAAAGCCATCTCCTGAATTCATGGCAGATGTGAGACTGGAACTGGGGGACTTCTCATTTGGAGCACAGCCTCCCAGAAACTAATTGTGGCATTTTGGTAAGCCCAAGCCTGCCTGGTACATTCATTTCAGGGTGTGGGGGCAAAACATGGCATCATCCTGGGGAAGTCAATGATTGTAAGCACAGTGCTTTGGTTCTGCTGCTCTGTGCATTGCAGCAGAGGAAACAATTAATTATAGCTTTTTAAATAAAGGTTTGGTTTTTCCCATTTCACTTCAGTGCTCTTGATGAAAAAGGTGGGTTGTCATGCTCTCTGGGAAGTAGGACAAGTGCTTCATCAGGAAAATCTACTTCACAAGGCTGTTGTGAGGATAAAATGGAGAAGAGAATAACCATGTAAGCCACTTTGGGTTTGTCCAAGGGAAAAAAAGACAAGACAATGATGATGATGATGATGATGATGATGATGAGGAGGACTAGGAGGATGCATTTGTGCACCAAGTACAAAGTTAGGCACTTGGGACTGAGGGAAAAATGCCCCCCTCATATTCTCTACATTATTTGTTGGCAGAGAAATTAGAGGACACCATATAATCTCCCAATGGCAGGCAGAATTCTCCAGCAGTTTCAGGGACAAGGTCATGAGAAAGAAAATCACCTGGACATTTTGGCTGAGTTTATAGTGAATAAAATCATGTTGTTAGTTCTTGTGGGTGGGTGAAGGAGGCAGTGAGATAAAAGATGAAGTTTGGCAGGAACGAGGGGCCAAACATGTGGCTTCCTTCAATGATATGGTAAGATTATCACAAAATATCGAAACTGGATCTGCAGCTTTGTCTGAAACTCTTCATATTTTTCACAGGTTGTGAAACGGATTAGGATCAGGGTTCACATTTTGTTGAATATTCCTTGGGAAGGAAGGGGTGTTCTGAAATTCCCCAACAGTTCACTGAAAGCTCCCATGACCACACACAAACATCTTATAAATTTCCCATAAAAATTATTTTCTGAGGAATTTCAGCCCAGCTTTGCAGGAACTGCAAAAATGCCCTCCCTAAGAACCCAAGGTCTCGAAATGATTCACTTCCCCAGCTGCAGAATCATGAAGACCAACTTACATGCAGAGTAGGCTAAGACACTAAGGGAGAGTCTATGCTCTGCTCAGAGAAGTAACTACATGGTGTTACATGTAATTGGAAAGTTACACACAGATCTTTTCCAGTCTCCCAAAAGTGTTCACTTATTTATTTATTAGATTTATATCCCACTTTTTCCTTAAGAACTCAAAGTGGTTTGCATCATTCTCCTCCTCCTGATCTCAGTCTTATCCCCACAGCAAGAATCCAGTGAGGTAGGCTGGGCTGAGAGTCTGTGACTGGCCCAAAGTCACCCGGTTGGCTCCATGGCCAAGTGGGACTGGAACCCAGGTTGCCTGAGTCCCAGTCCCACACTCTTAACCACTACACCACACTGGGTCTCCCTTATTCCATGTCTTTGGAGCTTGGCACAGCTCTGAATATATGTAACAAGTTTATTTTAGTACCATTTTGGTTTATATCAGCACCATATTTATATTAGCACCATTTGGAGCAAAAGAAGTGCTTTGTTTTGTTTATACGTACCTCCTCCCTTGCTTTTCATCTGCTCCCTGCACAGAACTGTGATCGGCTAGTAGCTGCCCAGAAGTTCACAGCCATGCCCACCATCAGGCCGATGGATTAGAGGACTTCTGCTCATGCCTCCCAGCATCCTCTGCTTTCACAGCAGGCGCTTGTCAGCACAAAAACATCTGGGTGGCCATTTTGTAGAAGTAAGCTAGGAGATGAGCTTCTTTTTGATCAGCAAATTCAGTGAGAGGGTCTAGAAATAACCAGGGAGGAAAACAGGTACATAAAGAAGTAGGAGGCTGCTGGGCTGGCCATGTGTCCTCTTCTACATGTGTGTTTGAAGAGGACTGTTCCTTATTTTGAAGATGTCCTCAACAGAAAGGCTGTCCAAGCTAAGTTTGGTTGAAGAACAAGGACAAAGCACCATAAGAAGGGAGACTGAGCTTATGGGCCTTGAAGTTTATTTATATATTACATTACTATCCCACTTTTTTTTTTCCTCTTCAAGGAACTCAAGGCAGCATACGTAACTCTCCTCCTCCTCTCCGTCTTATCCTCACAACAACCATCCTTTACAGCAGGTGGGGCTGAGAATCTGTGACAGGCCTGTTATTATGTCAGAAGTCTCATTGCTGAGTGGGAACTAGAACCCAGTTCCTTCGGAACTGAGCCAGCACTCTTTAACCACTACACCATATCGGATCACAGTTATTTATTTATTGCATTTATATACCACAGTATACAGGCTTTGGGGGCAGTTTACAAATATTAAAACAGTTGTCTATCAACAGCACATGAACAGCAGGCTGAACAAAGTACACAGCTCACCAGGTTACTGTGACAAGATGTTCTCTATTTTTAAAAAAATTATAACATGTCTAAATTTGCATCTCCACATAAGAATTAGCATTGAAAATATTATGCTGCCCCATTTATTATTACCACCTTCCTTTATGGTAAAGCTTTTTCTTTTTTCTAAACAGGTCCTAGGTGGCCCCCCTGATGCTGACTCCTAACACTGGCTGGGATATCATAGAAGCAAAAGCCAGAGAAAGCTTGTGGGATGAGTTGGGACTGTTTGGAGACTGTCAATTTCACCCATTTCCAGGTGTCTGGGCTCAAGACTGTCTGAGCCGTGGAGTGGGAGCCTGGAGCCAGGGTCCAAGAATCAAGCCAGCAGGTCCAGCCAAGAGTGGGAATGCTTGGAGAACGGCAAAAGAGAATCATCGTCTGGGCAAAGTCTCCATCTGAAGGGAAAACCTTTGCAGCCTGCCCTGTTCAAGTGCGGCAGCAGCTAGCCATGGGGGGCCGAATCCTTACCTGGGATCCTGCCACCCACTGCTCAGGGACAGCAGTGCCAAACCTCTTTGAACCTGAGGGCCGAAATCCATTTCATAGACGCTCTTGGGGGCCTCATGGCAGAGCTGGCAGGGGTCAAAGGCAAAAGGGACAGGGTCAAAACAGCAGCATATTTGAGGCTGAAGCTTTCCCTGCCAGGAATGAAACCTCCAGTTTTCAACCCTATCAAACAGGGGAGGCTGAAGAGTTGCAAAAGCCACCACATGACAGGCCACTGGGGACAGGAGGTGTGTTCAGGGCAAGCATGGGCGGCCCTCTTCAGATTCCTGGAGGGCCAGCTGGGGGATCTCAGGTTTGGCCCACAAGGCCAAAGCACAACAACCCACCTTGAGAGCTCATTGCATGGGACTGCCATGCCCTGAACCAGGCACTCCCATGTCGAGCTCCTGAGAGCACCAGAAAACCATTCATATGGCTAGGATGAGAGTCTGGCTGAGCCAGTACTAGCCTGTGCAGCCCTTCCTCCGGGCTTGGAGCACTGGCACAGGGCACCCTCAACTGGGCGAATATGCCTGAATGACCCTTGCAATACTTCCGGCCCTTTTCAGGGTCTGAAAACTGCTTCACCGTCTCTAGAAGAATTGCCCCTGAGGGCACAGAGGGGAATTATATGCTAGAGAGCATCACAATGCCCATGGTTAAGATATAAGCAGAGCAAATAGAGGAATCTACCTTCTTCCAACTCAGGACGCTGGTCCATTATTAGTTGCTGTTTTCGACAGTGACTGGAAGCAGTGCCACATTGTTTCTAGAAGGTTCTTTCCTGGCCCTACCCGGAGATGCTGGGAACTGAACCGGCGACCTTCTGCACACTAAGCAAGTTTCATGCTGCTGAGCTATGACTCTTCTGGCCTTTTAACAGCATCTCCAACTAGCACCATGTTGCCTGGGCTGCACAACCAACCCTGTCTACCAAAGTACCAACTTTAGTTTCTTCATGTTGTACCTGAGGGGAGTTTCACAGGAACTTGATCTGACCAAGTATTTCTTTTCTGAAAGGAGAAACTGGGATTTTTAGTGCATTCCTTGAAATGCCCAGTCTTGTTTATTCTTCATGGAAGTAGATCACAGCTCATTCCCAGGCTCTGAAGTTGCAGCTCTCAATGAAGGCATTGCAGTTTAGTGCTAGGCGTTGTTGGCTGTGTCTGTTGTGGTGTTGATGATCTTCATTGCCCAACAAAAGGGATCAAAATTTGGCATTCTTTTGCTTTTTGATATCTTTGGGACAATAGAACAGAGAACTGCCTTGCAGCTGAAAGACATGGCACCAACTATCAAAGCCCAGTTCGTTCTGATGGGATGCTGCATTCTGCATTTGGAGCTGGGATGTGGAGGAGGCATGGCTCACAGGGACCTCGTGTAGGGACTTATCCATTAGCAAGGACACTGATGCCATCACACCCTTACATCAAAATCCCTTTCCTCTGTCAGCTTAACTGGAATTGTCACAGTACCTGAGAGATGGAGGAGAGAATGACATTTTCCAGCAATAAAAAGTTGCTCTCTGCTGTAATCTCTATCTATCTATCTATCTATCTATCTATCTATCTATATCACTTTTTTGTAGCATCTGATAGCAGGAACTCTTTGGAAGATTCACAACAATTCACACCATAAAATAGAACTTGGTAAAAAATAAATGTTCAAAACGAAAGTATAAGATAAAAATAAAATGCAAAATAAAAGCTTGTAGCAGTGCAATGATTTAAAACCTAGTCGTCAATGTAAAGTGAGAGAAACTGAAAGAACAAATTTTCAGAGTGGTCTTGAATGGGACATTAAGATAGATTAAATTTAGGAAGGGGCCTACTCCAGGTGGAGAGATGAAAATTGGGGCAGTGAACAAAATGCTTCTCAAAATTTTTCTGAGAAGAAAAATGTCACGTTTCTTTTCTTCTCACATTTTCATTGTGGGAGGAAAAATGATTCCTTTACACATGTTTTTCTCCTTGAGGTTTGTAATTCTCTGCCTTTCGGTACAGGCAGCCTTTGAGCTGACAGGTGGGGTAGAAATACAATAAACAAACAAACAAATACATACATTTTATTCACCAACCACAAGGTGGCCCTATTCCTGCAGCTGTGGTAGAACAGATCTGTGGCAATAAGCAAGGATTTTCTTCCAGTTTGTTATAATTCCAAATTTCATACCAGACTTTCCCTGCTCTTAAAAATACAGACACAAAAAAGTCTCAAAAACACGAAAGAAGCTCTGGAGGACCACTCAATGGGAAAAGCCTCACCCTCCCAAGCTTCCATGAATGCACAATTAATGCCTCATGCAGAGAAGACCTATTTCATCAGACTTCTGTGGGGGGAGGAGAAATTCTCAACAGTTTCTCCCAGGTAGGGCTTGCCACTGATAGCGGCTGAAGCACAGCTTATTTTTTTTTGTGAATGTGTGTGTGTGTGTGTGTGTGTGGTTGTTTTCTGTAAGTGTCAGCAGCATCTACAATGGTGGCAGGATTGTCCTCGTTTTGCACCCACTGCAATTCAGGTATTGGGGGGGCAATGTTGTACCCAAATCCAGGGCAAAGGTGGTGCTTGTGCTGAAGCTCCGGCATCCGTCTTCCAAAATCTGTCCCTATAATTCACCACTCATGAAAGAGCTGTCCATTGTTCTGCCCTATTTTGGGGTGGGTTGGTGCTATAACTTGGAGTTTTAGAACATAGTGAATCACTGCAAGGTGGCCAAAGGTACCGAGTGTGTGTTTTCTTCTCTTGTACATTTCTCGATTGGTCTGCAGCCCACTTCTGGATCTGGAAAAGCCTCATGGGAGGAGTTGTCACATGATGTCTTCCCCTGTACTTTAATTAAAGCATTGGAAGTCAAGGAGGTTACAGGCTGCTGGAGAAATGATTCTGATTGAGAAATGATTGCAGAATGAAAGGTTTGGGGCACATGTCCCAGTTACCTTCTAAGTACAGTAAACAAAAGAAACCCAAGGCCAACCTATGAGAAATCCTCCAAAATTGTCCTCACCATTTGGCTTCTGTAGGAAAACAGTCTATTTTTGATCAGACTGAAAGAGACTGGTCAAGTAGCATGTGAGAGGTGGTCCTAATGGAAGCTATTAGAAATGGTTTGTTGATATGGGTGGACACAGATGACTGCATGTATGGCTGGCTTGGCTGTAGCATTTCATGAGGAACGCCTGCCTTTGGAAACTGCCCACTGTATCACAGATCCTCTTAGAGCACAGTTTAATTCACCCTTCCCCAGCCTGATGGTCTGCTGCTACTCTGGTGAACAGCTCCTAGAGGTACTGATCATTGGCCATGTTGGATGGGACTTGAAGTCCAAAAGAGCTGGCTGGCACCAGGTTTGGGAAGGCCAGTATAAGTGTTGTATCAAACAAAACTGCTTTCCAACAGAGATAGTTTGCAAGTTGGCCGAGCATCACGGTGGCTTCAACAAAATGAGAGCCCCAGGGATGGCTCCTGGCCATGGGTGAATCATGTCTAGGGGCAAAAGTGCCCCCAGACCATCTGCTTGCTTGGGGTGGATATGAGTAGGCCCTTGCAGGGTCTTCAAAGGTTTCTTTGCAAAAAGATCAGCATCTCCTTTCCCTCCCCCTGCCTCACCATGGGTGATATATTTTATCAGCAGGGGAAAATACAGTTCCAAATGTGGCAAATGTAGAAGCCACCCACCCCACCCTTTCAGGCTTCACACAGACCGCAGGCACAATGAATCTGAGGCCCACCATTTGCATGAATGCTTTGGAAATTAGCAATGGATGTGGCTACCCCACCAAGGACCCCAGTTCTGTTTTGAAGTCTGTTCCACCTTAATGCTGAAATCAATGGAGAGAATGGTTCTACACAAAGGCAGAGTAAAATTAAGGATCCGGCTCATTCTTTGGGAGATTTCATCAATGGAAAGCTTTCATCCCTGGGCTAGGTTTCCTCACAGGTTGCTTTGCCTCCTCCATGTATATAAGGCTTCAGTGTAACTGCGCATTGTGAGGGAGCCAGGAGCAGGACTTTGTGACGGAGCGCATACCTTTACGGTACGTGCTTCATTAAACACCTTTCCATCGAAGCCAAGAGCTTTGCAAACCAGAACGGAAATCAAAAAGCCCTTCTTGGCTCCTTTGCAGCCAGACAAGAAAGGTCTGTGCTGTCTCTCAACATACAGAAGAAAACAAACTTGGGAAAAACGTTTGGCAACAAATGGAGCGGGTGTCAGTTGAGCTCGAAGTACCTGGAATGGCTTCATTTTAAGTGGCAAACATTCTGGTAAACAATTCATTAGTTGCCGTCGCCAAACGCTATGGGGATTGTGGGAAGCGGGGGACCTGACATGGTTCCAAATTCAGGGCTCTGCAAATGTTCTTGGGCTTTGATGCTGGGGGTGGAATCTCCCCTTTGAGCTAAAATGTTAAGGTCCTTGTCACTCAGAGAAACGGAAGGCTCCACAGGGATGCTAACATGGGGATCCAAGCCAAATCCTGCTTGGAGTAAGTTTTGCATTCTGCCTCCTTTATGTTCCAGTTGCAGTATCAAGTGTACCACTGTTTCTCTCCAGCTGTTCTGTTGGAACTCAGCTCCATCAAAGGCGAGACTACATTTTATAAGCAACTTGATGGATTTCGACATAAAAACCACAATACCACAAACACACTGGGGCAAGCAGACCTTGCCAGTTGCTCTGCTAAACCTCGGACCAAGGTTCTAGAATCAAGTTATGTAAAACTGGTGGGAAACTTGGTGAGTTGCAGTGATGCTGTTGCCGGGCAAAAGAAAAGGAATCCAGAAAGGTCAATCCTGAGTTATTTATTTTTAGCAACCAAGCTGATGTTTCTTCCATATGAGTCTGAGGAAGACTTATTATTTTATTAATAAATAAGAGTATTATAATATTAATGAAGGAGCTTATATGCAGATTTTAATTTTGCAGGCGTTGATTTTATGTTCTAGGAAGAGGGATACAAGAGGGATGTTAAACTTGATAGCCAAGAGATAGGATTCCTGCTATCCCAAGAATGGGGTCAGAGACTGGGTAGGTTTCCGGATGTTAGCTGACTGCATCCCATGGTCCCTTGCCATTTGCTAGGCTGGCTAAGGCTAATGGGAGTTGCTGTCTAAACTCATCTGGAAGGCCACACATTCCCTGCCCCTGTTCCAGAGGGTAGGACCCAAACTAGTGGCTTCAAATGTCAAGAATTAGTCAGCTAAATAATAGGCAGAATCTTCCAATAGTGAGAGCTACAAGACAGGGAACAGACTGCCTCAGAAAGTGATGAATATTCCCCTTTGTTAGATTTTAGACTGAGGATGGATGTCTACCTATCAGCTGTAACCTGGATTTACTCCATCAGCAAAGGGTTGGACTAGCTGACCTCTGAGATCCATGCTAAGATGTTGTGCAATTTTGCTCAGCATGGTATGTATAATGGATTGGTTTTGGTGACTATTCTATTAAAAATGTAGCCTCTATTTTAGTATTAACACCAGGGGTGGGGAAACGTGGGAGGTCCCTGAACCTCCATCCAATACTGACCTTACTTTTAAAAGCAAGCAAACAAAGTTTTTCTTTAAAAATTCTCTAGGCGTTGCCACCAAAATCTGGCAGCAAATCATTCTGTGGAATTCAGTATCTCTCACCCGTTAAGATAATCAGAGGAGGACTTGGGAGTTGTACAACCAGAACCTGCAGAAATAGGTCTTCTTGGTGGTGGCATCTATCTTATGGAATGACCTCCCCACTCATATTTGGGACATGCCAACTGTAGCATGCTTAGATGCCAATTAAGGATGCATTTCTTTACAAGGCCTTCTTCGAGTGAATGTGCATCTTTTTCTGACTCTTTGTAATTTTGCTGTTGTATTGGTTTTTACTTATTTATTTTATTAATAAAAATAATTTTATATATAATATATAAATATAAATAAACACACACACACACACACACACACACACACACATAAATATACATCTTTTAACAATGGTAATGTATTTGATGTATATTTTGATGTACTTGGGATCTTCCTGTGCACTGCTTAGGAATACCTTTAAGATGTCCAGCTGTATATAAATCTATGAAACTGATTTTCATAGTGTGTGGACGCACACCCAATAACAGACTCTGGTCTGGTCTGGGGCAATGGGGAATGGCAGGACTGCACCAGGGATGAGGTGGGGGCACTTGTATATTGCCTCCCCTGCTTTAGAAGTAATGAAAGAAAGTGGAATGGCCTTCCCTCCACCCCCATGTTTCTGGAAAAGCTATTATTTGAGAGGCTGAATTCCTGGTTGTGATGGATTTCCTTAATTTCTCCCCCTAGGTAAACAAATGAATGGGTTGATTATTTGTAAAATGTTGTTGCCTTATTCCTTTAACCATTTTGCCTCCCTGGAAATTTCCTGGGCTATAATAAAATATTTTAATTATAATAAGGAACATGTTTCTAATGGAAACCCCTCTCAGCTTAAATAATGTCCTTATGCATTTTTCCATAGAGAAATATTAATCAGAGTTAATATTAATCAGTGTCTAGTTATGCAGAGTTCTCTCAAGAAAAGAGAGGCTGTCTTTACGTAAAAGGAATGAACACCCAGGGCCCAAGAGAGACAGCGAAGTCAGCATGAGCAGTGAGGAGGTAGCTGCCCCAGGTGGTACATTTCCATCTTTGGCCAGATCTACAAGAAGGATAAATGTGAGACTGTTCATAATTAGAGAAATGTCCAATCCATGGAATTGCTCCTGTTTTCATACCTGTCAATTGCCTGCATGACCACTGATTTACAGCATTTTTATCCTGCTTTTCAGCCAAAAACAAGAACAAGAACAAAATGTGCTCAGAACATCCTACAATCAGGGGGCAAAAGGACAGTCCCTGCCCACAGGCTTATGGTCTAAAAATACATGGCGCACCGGGAAAAAAGGAACATGTCATGCATGCACATCCTGTCAGATCTCAGGTGCACACATGGGAACCTACCTGTCCTGGTGGGGCTGACAACTCAGATTCCAAAGATGAGACTATTTCTTCAAGCCCCAGTTGTGATCCAGGATCCTGAGACTCCACAAGAAATAAATATGGGATAGATTAGCCGAAAGGGAGACAAAGCTTTCAGGCTAGATATCAGGAAAAGTTTCCTCACTGTCAGAACAATATGACAGTGGAACCAGCTGCCTAGAGAGGTGGTGGGCTCTCCCACACTAGAGACATTCAGAGAGAAACTGGCAGCCATCTGAGTGGGATGGTGTAAACTGGTGAGTCTATCAGCAGGAGGTTGGACCTGATGGCCTTGCTGGCCCCTTCCAACTCTACTGTTCTTGATTCTATGAAAGGGAATGGGCAGGAGCTGCAGCTTCCTGAGGGAGGGGTCATTGAAATGGGTAGTTTTTCTGATGGGGAACTACTACCTCCTGAAGAGGCAGACCTGATCACTAGATGTTATCACTGAAGAGAAGTCCAGTTAGGTACACAGCGGGCAAAGGGGAGGTGTGTCCACTTTCACAGTGCTCCTCCCCCAAGGGACAGATGCAGAAGGGTTCATGAAGAGCATTTTGGGTAATGAACATTTCACTTTGTGTATGCACAGAGGCTTGTATATAATGATAAAGATGATTAGCGAACAAACGCTGGTGACACTGACATTGCTCAGAGGGAGAAGCACAACTCATGACAGCGAGGGAGAAAAGAGATAAAAGCAAGTAGAGGATTAGCAGCACTGCTTGCATGACTCTGTGAGGGTTGTCCAACTGGAGCAAGCTCTGATTTCCCCTTTGCTTGCTCCTCTGTCCTTCATGATTTTGTCTTTCCTATAGCCCAGCTGATGTCAGTTAACTGATGGGGTGGGGAGAACCCAGCGTGCATGTGTGAACATTCAGGTGAGTCTGGCTCTATCTCTGAACTCCAGTGTCAGACGTATCGTGGCTTTCCCCCCTGCAATAGTGTTTTCCATAATGTTGACATTCCAAACCGTTTGCACCAGCCTCTCCCTCCAGATGTTTCAGAATGCCATCCCCATGATGCCAGACAATTGGCCAGACTTGCTAGGGCTGATTGTTGCTGTACTCTAAAACATCTGGATGACCTCAGGCCGAGGAAGGCTGGTGTACAAACTAAGCTGACCATGTGTCCTACTTTACAGAGGGTGGCCCTTTGTTTTGAAGGAACCCTTTGTCCGAAGGACTGTCCAGTCTAGGTCCGCTATAAAAAGCAGCCAAAGGGAAGAGCTAGGCCTTGCAGTTGCTCTTCAACAATACTTGGATGGGATTCCCACGAGAGCCCATTCTGCTTATCAGGGAGCGTCGTGCCAGGATTTATGCAAATCGCATTGACCAAGGTTGGAGCACAGGCTGCTGTGGTTTCCACTGTGGAGAAAATGTGATCTTTTGTCACACCCAAATGAAATTGCAGAGAAGTTGGCAAAGCTGAAAGGGGATGAGTGCAGGGCAGCGGCCCCTTAAACCAAAGTTTGTTTCCCCTGTCTATTAGCTTTGCACAAGTGCAAAGTTTTTGTTTTTTTAACAAAAAGGTTTAAAAGGTACAGCTTCTTTTGTCCTCCTCACAAAACACTGTGAGAAGGAGATGGGGAGAGAAGACAGAAAGCTGTGGTGCTTTTTGCTGCCATGTTCCCATCTCCCACAGGGGGAAGCCAGCAGTCTCAGTAGCCCCACTCTGCTCTTCACAAAAGCAGCAGGTGCTTTCTTCCCTGCTGGTTTTTCCAAGAATAAGCACCAATGAAGTTAATGCGATTTACTTCTGAGCAGACACATACTTATTCCAAGGAGGAGCAAGCTCAGGGAAGATTTGATACAACTGGTCTGAAGAAATCAGAATATCAGCAGAAATAGGGCGAGGGGGATGGTGGATTGGGGTGATAATTACCATGATTTAAAAAGATGCAACTCATCTATGCATAACCAGGTTATGCAAACATTGTACAGATTTGCACTCTGTTTTCCCTTGGAGTTCAATTTAAAAGTTGCTCTGCTGCTTATCCTGTTCAGCTAGTGCCATACTTGGAAAGAGCAGCTGGGAATTAATGTTGACCTCAACACAAGACATGCTTGGATAGGAAAGACACAGGCAATCATATTTAGAAAGTATAAACTCGGTGCATCTTTGTAAAGTAATATATGAGTGGTGTCAGTTCATTAGAGTGTTGTGAGCCCACAAAGACTGAGAACATACTGGAGTTGTCGGGCTCTGCCTGCCAGTGATGATGGATGGGACAATTCTGTCCTCCGAGTCTGGACAGCAAGCAATGGGTCAGGGAGTTTACAATGCCCCATGCCAGGAGTTGTGCAAGGGTCACTAATCCAAAGCAGAGCATTTCACACACACCAGCCTATTCTGTTCCTCAACAAATGGTAGTGAATCTATGTCTGCCTATGCAGAACAGCATCACAACAGTGCAGAGTTGGCCAAATTATTGTTGTGGTCATTGTGATGAAATTCCGCTTCACAAAGGATCATCTTTTGCTGAGTCAGGTTGGCAACAGCGATGTGCTTTTTTTTTTTTTAAGATTTTTAAACTACAACTAAAAACATCAATCATCAAATACATAGGACGTACTGGGTCAGCCCCCTACTACATATTTTTTAACATTCCATAGTCATAATCAAATCCATTTATAACAACTTGAAGACATCTTTAAATCTAAGCCAACCCCCGTTTCTCCAGTCAATAATAAAAAAGTTCCCAAGTTTGATAGAAGTCAGTATCTTCTTTCTCCTTCAGTGATAAAGTTAATCTATCCATTTCTGCACAATCCAGAATCTTTCTTAGGATCAGTTCATCGGTGGGTAATTCCTCACTTTTCCAATGTTGAGCAAATGCAAGCCTCGCCGCAGTAATTACATGTAACATCAAATACATTTCTTGCTTATTAATATCTTCCGGTATAATACCTAACAGGAAAACTTCAGGTTTAAAAGCTAACGGTTTTTGTAGCATTTCCTCAAGCCATTTATGTATTTTAATCCAATACTTTTTCATCTTGTCACAAGTCCACCACATGAGATAAAAGGTACCCAATTTATATTTACATTTCCAACATCTATTTGACATATTTGGAAACATCTTAGCTAATCGATTTGGCGACAAATAAACAGCGATGTGCATTTAAGGACATCTTCACAGATACATGTGTAGGTAAGGACAGAATTATTATATGATGTAATGGATACAGTTTTATGTTTTACATACCACATGACGACTGCAATCATTCCTGTTCCAATGGAGAATATGATAGGATTGCCATTGCCTGACATCTGAACACATCTTCTACCTACTGTGCTCTGAAAATTAATACCTGTCCCCTTTTTATTTAATAAAATGGACTGGTTGGAGAACCCTGGATTTCCTCCCTGCATAGGAATAGCTGATGACTGTCACATTTCCATTGTTTCTTTAATGGCGCAGGGAAATTATTTCATTAACCACAAGAATTTCATTTCATTCAACTTCAGGGAACCAGGGACTCAGTGATGCTGAGGTGGGCTGGAGTAGGGAAAACTGGTGCTTACATTTTCTGGAACTCTGCTGTGTTCAAGACTGTGGATGCTGGGTTACCATGCCTAGAAACAATAACTATTTCTGGGGTACAGATCCCATTGTTCATTGTTAGTGATGGAGCATGCCCCACTAGGAAATGCTTCATGAAACTGTGCAGAGGAGCTGGTGATGGACATCAGGCAGATTGTGTCTGAGTAGGGCTTGTGATGTGGTGGACCATGTGTCTGGAAGACTGGAAAGTCAGTGGCATGGTTTAATGGCAAGCCTGGAGCTTGCAGAGGAAAATCTGTGATCACCTGTGGTGTCATTCTGCACCACATTCGTGAAACCAAGGGCTGTGCAACTGATGTGCTCTTGCGCAAGGAAGCTGATGCAGAGGATTGCACATGGCTTGCCACTATGGCAGCAGAGATGGGCCACGAAGGCAGGAGGCAAACAGAGGAGCAAGAGGATGTGCAGGATGCACAGATTTTCTGTGGTGTGCCTGTGGGAAGTGATCATCTGGGTCTATTGCCATAAATGCTGCCATTTTTAATGTCCTTGGGGCTTCTTTTTGAGCATATATTCTCCTAATGTTTACTTCATCTTGTACTGTGAAATCAGGATGCTGCAGTATATTGTTTTCTTTGCCTTACGTCTTTCAGGAAAGACATAAGGCAAAAACAGCTGATTTTTTAAAAGTGTATAATTCCAGCTGCATTTGATTTGTTTCAGGAGCACAGGAGAAAAAATGGCTTCCATTCCTTTGTAAGAAGGTTTGGAGCACTCGCAGAGGGGAACCAACGTGAGACAAGCAGAAGAGCACCATGATGTATGTCCTCGAGGTCTCTTTCAGGCAAGAATGAGCCACTTGCTTCAGCAAGAGAATGTCCAATGTTGACAGCAATGTCATGCATGGATGCGTGAGAAAGGCTGGACCAGAGGGTTTCACTACATCTGCAGTTACATGCATCCATTCCAGAGCCATTCATGCACTTAAGCATAGGGACACAGGTATGTTTATAGTCGTGAAAGAGGGAACTTATCATACATTGCACTCTGTATAGTACCCTCTATCTCCAGATTGTATTTCCTGTACAAAATGGCACCATGGCATACCGCTGGGACCCAAAAGTGGAAAGGCTGGAATGTGTGTTGTTCTGCAGGATTGTTAGTGCATCCAGCACGGAAAGATTTGCTGATACCTGGGGAGGGGAGATACAAATTTAGCTGCAGCTCCTTCTTCTGTGCCCAGGAGGTCCGCCATCTCTAGCATGGTCAGCTCATTCATGCAAAAGTTCCTCAGAACCCTCTGCAGGAAGAGTTTGACTGGCACAACTGGTGTGCACAACACATTTCAACTTTGGTACGAATGTAGCATCACCATGAAGAATGCTGCACAGCTCACAGACTGTATGAGGATGTCGCAGGATTATTTCCACCTCTGGAGCTGTGATTCAGCACTTGATGGTATGCAAGCCACAACTGTCTCCGTGCAGCACTCAACCGCAGTTTGTTTGTGTCTGTGATTGGACATTTCTTAAGCAATTAGTTTATGGGAATTATTGTTTCTGTGGAGTGCTCTCTGCTGCTCCTGTAATTTTTGTTTTCCCCATCTGTCCGGGAGATCAAGGATTTCAAGGAGTTTCCTTGAAGCATCACGGTCCTTGCTGCTAAATCTCCAGGCACCATGCTACAAAGCTGAGAAGGAGCGGTCAAATGGAAGACCTGTGCGTTGCATAAGTGTAGGTGTGAAATTCAGAGGTGGGAAAAACACAGGCATACCCCAGAAGGGATGCAAAGTAAACACAACAATGTTGGAACACAGATAAAGCCACACTCTATACTGCAAATGCAAATTGCAAACAGGGCACACAAAATGCTGGGAAGTCACAATCAAAAGGAAAGCCATTGCAAAAGGACTTTGAGAACATGCATTTTCCTTTTGGAAACAAAGTCCAGGATTGACACAGATTGGGGGCACTGTTATGTCTTGCACCAGTGTGTAAGATCCAGTAATACCACAATGAATTTTCCCATGCAATTTAACCCTAGAGATGATCAGGTTTGCAGGATGAGGTCAGACAGCAACCTCAGGCAGAGACTCAAAGCTGTAGGTAAGGGGATTTGCTTGGCCCTGTCTAGCAACCAGAGGTTTTAAAGGCTGGTGTGGCTGGTGTGGAGACTTTCATCCTCCACACCAGCCCTAAGCTCCATTTTAAGAGACCAGTGCCGATTATTATCTCCATCCAATGCCCCTTTGGGGAAAGGTATCGAGTAAGCTGCACCCATGTCCCTTCCATGGCCACCTCACTGAACTCATGCAGATGTCAGTCTGGTCAAAGCCATAATGGGAGGCTATCTCATGACAAAATATCTATCCTAACACAGCCAATTCATTCTGGAGCATGGTCTTTTCAAAATGCTGGATAAGCCAAAGGTCCTACAAGGCTTGGCACATGAATCCCTGAATGATCACCTACTCCCATCTACCCCACCAGTGGTGTGTGGGTCACCTCTGGTTTCTCTCTGTGGTGGGATGTTGGCGAATGGGGCCTTCACAGTGCTGGCACTCTGCTATGGGATGCTCTCCCTGGGGCGACTTGCCTGGGGCCAACCCTGGTTTTTGTTTATTGTGCCCAACCCATTTTAGATGGCTAGGAAAGCCCTTAAAATAAATCCTAGTAAGATTTTTTAAATGCTATATACTGGAGTTTTTAGTTTTGTACTGTTACTACTTGTGGATGGCTTATTGTATTTGACAGTGCTAAGCATGTTCTCCTGTGTTTATTACATGCATAGACATTCTTTATGCTACACCTAAGCACTGTGTTGTTATTTACTCGCAAATCTTGTGATGTGGTCCTCAAAAGAGAAGCCCATTTCTTGCCTTTAACAACATTATTCTTAGACCCACTAGCTTGTGCATTTAGAATTTGGAGATCAGAGGTTTACTTTTTAAATTTTTGTTCTTGCTGAAGAATACAAACTGGCCTTATATGCAGATGATACCCTATTTTTTGTCTCAGATCTGCCCAGAACAATTTCTCCTTATCAGTTGGTTCCAAGTAGCCAGCATTATACCAAGTTATTCCACACTCTGGAACAAATCAAACTTCATACCCTTGGATTTGCATTCCTCATGGGAGTTATTTTCAGCATAGCAATTTGACTGGAGATCTGGAATTGTGCTGCCAAAATTTATTCTGACAGTGGTGCACTTGAATTTGGACAGGCTTTTACATCGCATCCAGGCAAAAATAAAATAGGTGGACCTCTTCCACTAAGTTTGTGGGGCAAAACAGATACAATAAAAATGAAACGTCTCCTTCATCTGTTCTTTGAGCTGAGGTGCCTTCCCTTCCATGCCCCAAAATCTTGTTTCATTCCAACTGATTGCATTATGGAGGATTCACATGAATGGGAGCCACACCACAGCTTTCCTGAAGGAAAGAACAATGACCAATTAAGGAAGGAGGTGTTACTTCATTTTACTACTTTACTAGTGAATGAATGTAACTGCATACCGGTTGGAACAACCATTAGTTTGATACAATGAACCCTTCAAGTAAATTTATGCAGCTCTCAGAGTTGGACATATAGTACTAGTCCTGTCTGAGTGTAGACATATCTTATTGTACCCCTATGCATGGTCTCTGCCATGTTGCATCCATATAGCCTCCTCAGAAGAGTTTGTCACCACAATATGAGATGAAATAAGCTTACAACTCAGTCTACCTGCCTAATTAGTTAATTAAATTAATTAATTTGTTTTACAAACAAAATAACTCTCTGGTGCACACCCATAAGCTTCCCTTAACATGCATGCTAAGTTTTGGGTGTCTAAATTTCACTGCTGTGTATTGTGGTGCTGCTGGATGGGCAGACAGACATGGAAACACAGACACATGCAGATTGTCTTTCATTATTATTAGATCAGAAGATTATCTAATAGATAATCTGTCTAACAAGATAGATCTTCTCATGGCTGCCTTACACCAGTGTTGACACCCACCCTCTTCAGCTGAACTGGAAACTTTCAATCTGGCCTAATTAGAGGGGGTGCTGGGTACTCGTAATGTGGAAGCCGCTTATTATTGGACCCAGAGCATGGGCATATCGCACCTTCCAGACCAGCTTCATGGTACAACCCTGATTTGAATACAGGCAAAAACACCTTTAGGTGGAAGTAGGGATGTAGCCATTCTGACTTTTTTTTGCAGATTGTAAGGCATCTTTCATTCCATTGTCCACTCACTGATATAATTTAATATTTTTAGGGATATACAAGAATTTTGTTCTGCTTGTGTTAATGCATATTAGTATTAATTCATACTTCCCCTAATGAGTGTTTCCGCAAGGGTGAATTTGAATAAATCCTATCCAAAAGTAATGTTAGAAAGGGTCCATGAGTCTCTGGAATGCATGCAACTCAGAAAAAGACAAGTCCGAGTCACAGAAATCCAAATTCATTTGAATCTGTTAATAGATATATTGCAGCATTAAGGCTTTGGAACATGTCTGGATAGGAAGAGTGAATGCAAATTGTCTCATGCTTTACAAGAACTGGGCTCCTGAAAGATTTGCCCAGGCCACTGGGCTTTTAAAAGCAGGCAGCCTCTCAATATCACTTGTTTGGGGGTATATTTAAGGAAACATTCTATTAATAAAATCCCAAGTAAGTCTTACTAGAGTAGATCCATTGAAATGAATGGGATTTAAGTTAGTCATGATTAAATTAAGTACTGGATTTCATTTTAATGGATCTACTCTTAAGTACAAGTTAGATTGGATTTTAAACTACCTCCAACAAAAACAAATGTTCCAGACAAAGGTTGCACTGCAAATTGCTATCTCTGTCTCAATGCTGTTGGCAACGTGGGGCAGGAATTGGGTCCACTGTTTTCTTTGGCCAGTGCTTCACTTAAGCTGGGTGTTGTACAACTTTTACCCCAAGAACCATGCTCAGTTTCACTGAAGCTCTTGATAGCTGCATTCCAGTGACTGGCAGGGCTGAGGGCAAAATTGGGTGGTACTAAAAGTATGAGCATATTTTAGCTTTCAGTTCTTACTGCCAGTAATTAAACCTTAGGTGAGACATCTCAGTCTTTTAGAATGGGGAAAAATGCACAAAGCCAGGAATCTATGAAGCACTCAGGGCTTGGGGGGAAGGGCCAGGGGAAAGATGTGTGCCTATCTGGGGAACCTGGGTAGGCAGGACTTGGCCCGCAGGCCTGAGGTTCCGCACCCCTGCACTGCACTTTGATGCTAGAGTGAAATCATGAAAAACAAAATGTATGTGATGCAGCAAAAGCTGGTTGGGGTTAAATTCAGTGCCCGTATTTGATGGTGGAACAGGCTTTTGGAGCCAGTAATTGACATGGGCACGCTGAAAACCAGAACTGCTGTGAGATGAGAGGGCCTTGCAAAGAATAAAGAGATGGATGGCTGGATGGATAATGAACTGGCCCTAAGTACTTCGGAACAACAAAAGGAAACAGTAAGCTTGTTCAGAACTTAATTCTTCTGGGCCAGTGAGGGTTATATAATAGGTTAGCAGCTCCCATAAGCAGCCTGACAGAAAGTGGGCAAGGCAGGGACATCATAATATTTGACTACTTGTTTGTTTTAAGAGAAGTAGAAACATCCGGAAGGGAGGAAAGCAGGACAGTGAAGGTACATTTATATTACATACTTGTTGTGACTTCCCTCTGAAGTTGTGTATTCATCTCAAGAGACTTTGGTAGTAGGCAGCATATAAATGGAATATAAATAAAAAAAAATAGGAACAAGTGAAACATGGCGATGAAGACCCTTGTGTTGGCTTAATATGAATATATTGTTGTACTATCATTTCTGACATTGTGGTATTGTTTACTTTGACATTGAAGACATTTGATATTGTTTGCTATTCTGATATCATTCTTTGATATACTGTTATATAATTACATATATCTTTCTTTCTGATTCCTTGTATTATGTATTTTGCATTTTCTATATACTGTTGGAGCATGCATTTGTATACTGCCCAGAGAGCACTAATGGGTTATGGGGCAGGTTAGGAAAATACATTGATAATGAAAACTGAAATGAAATTAAATGGATTTTTGGCATTGTTAGAGAACCAGTGTGGTATAGAAATGAGAGGGTTGGACTGAGACTCAGGAGATCTAGGCTCTAGTCAGCTGATTCTCAGCCTAATCTACCTTACAGAGTTTTTGTGAGGATAAAATCAAGGAAGAAGGGAATTTTGTAAGCCACTTTGGGTTCCTTGCAGGACAAAAGGCAGGGTAAATATAATAAAGAATAAGACTAATTTTCACCCCTGATGTAACATACAAATGGCCTTCTTTGTTAGTAATGTTAGATGTATTCTGAGGAAGACGGGGGGACAAGAGAAGTGCGGAGAATAATTGGCATAAATGTTAAGCCATGCTGCAGGTTGGACTGGTTGCAGGGTTGAAAAGGCTAGTAATGACCATCCTAGAATGAGGTGGGTAGAAAGTAGGCCTTGAGATGTTTTGACTTCCCCAGAAACTTCTGCCAGATTGACCAAAGGTCAGGGATCCTCGGAGCTAAAGTCTAAAACATCTGGAGATATGCTTTCTGCTCACCCTGTCCTAGACTGGAAAACAAAAAACTGGATTCAGACTAAGTAAATTGCACTTAGGTCCTATTGAAATCAAGATGAACATTTTGTCATGACTTCAGTTAAGTCTTGTTGCTTTGGTAGGAATTCAGCGAAACCATCCAACCTGTATCTTCTCCTGGTTCCTTAAAAATTTCCGCAAGTTTTTATGCTGGTATAAAAAGGGCCTTCATGTTTGCAGTCTGCCCAATTCATTTGCTCTCTTCTGCCTAATGGCAGCAAGATCATAGCCTCAGCTGACACCAGTGTGCATATTTGCAGGGGGAAAAAACAGTATATTTCCTTGCCTCCCCTCCCTTCCTCCCTCCCTCCTGGTGGCAAGGGTGGATGTGGGGAGTGCACTGTGTCTGTGTGCACTTGGAAACTTGTCCCTTTGAACTCCCAGGCAGGGAGGGCAAAAAAAGAAGGGAAAACCTTTTCCAGGGAAAAGAAAAATCATCCCAGCACCTTCCAAAACATCGACGACTTGTTATTTTTAACTGTGAAGAGAGGAATTTGGGACAAGGGATAAAATGCAAAATGAACACAACAGAAGCAGAAAGGAGGGAAATGATGAAGATGTTAAGAAAGCAAAACAAAACTAAAAGGTCCTTAAATGAGTCTGTTGGTATGAAAATTAGAGAAATGCAAATTATTCCACAGGATGGGGTTGGGGGAGAGAGATGGAACCTGTCTTCATTTTATAAAGGGAATTCAGAGGCCACCCCAGGGAGAGTGTGAAGTAAGTGTTCAGTGATGTGTTGACTTTAATGCAGGAAAGAAGTCTGCTGCTGAGAGCAACATTAATCCTATGTCTGTGTTTGGTCTCCAGTTGTTTCTTAGCATCCTCCCTTGTCTCTGGGACACAAGACATGGATTTAAAGAGGTGCACTGCATGCGAGGGATCAGGAATCAATTGCCGCCCAAATTAGCCAACAGCCACCCTATGTTGCTACAGGGAGGGCTCAGTTCTCATTTTTATTAGAGCACCCATTTATCTGGAGACATTTTTTTCTGATAAGAATTCCGAGTTTGTCTTTTTAACTCTCCCACCCTCTAATAAAGGGAAGGCAGGTTTGTAGTATTTTCCTGGAATGTTCTCTACCCGTTTTTGGTGGTGTCTGCCATCCCTTCTTCCACCCCACATGATTCTTCAGGATGAAACTAGGCCTGGAGGACACAAAATGGCGGCCAGGATGCCAGCACAGTTGATGCTACTGTCACTTGCAGTGGTTGCAAGGAAACACCCTAGAAAAAGTTAAGGACCCTGTTCTGTTGCCACTGCTGAGGGTGAGCTGCACCCTCAAGAATGGGAGAATTTCTCCTCCACTTGGAATAATCCAGTAAAATAGACCCATCTCCCCCAATTTCTCTACATGGAAATAGGGAGGAGAATTTCAAGAGGCCCATTGTGCATAGCTGCATGGATTACAGCTAGTTTTGACCAGGCTGTGACAGAGATGGGGAAAACATGACTTTCCCTTCACAGAGAAATAGAAATACACCAAATAAAACCTTTCCATTGCTCAGCATTATCTCTTCTCAGTTAATATTGACAATATGGGTATTGATGGGGATGACTAATATTGACAGTGCAACAATAACTAATCAGAACAATGATCCCAAACAAACAAACAAACAAAACAAGCAGAAGGGTAAAACCATATTACTTTGAAGTAATGAATGGGCCTCTGTATTTCATGGTACCCAATTCATAAATGAATTAATGATAACAAATTAAATAATCTTTTGTTCAAAGGATAGTTGCTGATGTCCTCAGATTCTCAGTCTGGGTCTTAAGCACCTATTGCAGCAGTGGAGACTGGCCTCCTTCTCTGGTAACACTGGCTGTTTGGTCCCTCTGCTAGGAAAAAATGATAGGCAGCTGCTTCAGGACTGTTACTGATCCCAATGAAAATTCAAATTCTTTCCAAGACAAGAGAGAATCAATATTCAGAGCAAATGGTTAAGCTCAAATGGAAAAGTTTCAGCTCACTGGAATTTATCTCCAATGGAAAATGTCTAGCATTACAATTTCATTGTGTGTAGGGGTGCAACAACACAGATATTGGTGAAGTCCTGAACCCATGCGAGTCAGTTCTGTAGCAGAAATGTGGCATGGAATGGAGCTATATCCAAGAGAAGAATTAGAGACTATTCCTTAAAGTCCTATAATGCTAAACACTTTTGCTTAAGAGATAGATTTTAACTGTCAATAATGATATAAAACATCTGTAAAAAAATAGCTTGAACTCCAAGTTTTCCTTGGCTAGTTGGATACCTATGACCCCAAGGTGAAAAGGTTCTATAAATTTAACAATCAGGTTTGGAGTGTTTCAGCCAGGAAGTGAACAGAGAAAACATTTACTTAACTGGATTAGATTACAACATGGCACAGATTGTCCACTTTTATTTTAATATAATACAATATCATGAATTACCAAAGCAGAATTCAGTTGTAAAGTTAAGGTATGTTTGGATTATATTACGATGCAAATAAGATGATTAACTAGATTTAACAGCCTTCCCAATGTTGGGTGGATGGGGCGGGGTGGGTTGCACAGGGAATATGCTGGGGGTGTGTTATGCATGGCATGTGTGTAAGATACACACACACTGGACACAGAATGAATGCTGTGTCATTCTTGTGAGTCTGCAAATTTCCTATAGCTTGAAATTGAGGCTGCAATCCTATACGCACATCTGTGTGGGAGTAAGTCCTACTGAATTAGTAGGACTTACTTCTGAATCAACAATAGGCCTGCACTTTAAGTAACTCCTACCCACCCTCTTTGTTTTTCTTGGACTGTTTCTCTTAGGGAGATGTTTTGACTTTGTTCCTGTATGAGATGCGCATTTTAAGGAAACAACCCTCCCGAAAGAAGAGGTGTTGAACCTCTTATCTTGCTGGGGTCCTATTTGGGCCCGCAGGGGTTTCCCAGGTGGCCATAGCCCTTTCCTTGGTCCTGGGCTTTTCTCCTACTGCCCAATGATTGGTGGTTCCCCAGCTATAGCATTCCCTAGCTAGTGGGTTTTTCCCCCACTTTAAAAGGTTGAAATGTAATTCCTAAGGCTTAGTTAATAGCAGTAAGAACTGAAGTAAGCTGGGATCTGTGGCCCTGCCTCTCTTTCCTTCTGCCCTTGCCTGCTGCCAAATGTAGGTCCCCGAGAGCCTCTCCCAAACTGAATTCAGCTCTTGGGCTGAAAGAGGTTCGACACAAGTGCTCCTTCCCAATTTTACTTGCCAGGAGGGAGTTACCCACCGAAGGCAGTTCTGAACTTCTTGCCAGATAGCAGAGGCCCAATTGTCATGAAAACATTGTCACGGGGGGCACTCAACTCCTGCAAGTCCTCCTGCTTCGGCCCATGAGCCTGAGAAGCACAACTTGTGATTTTACAGGGCACTGAAGGGATGATGCACTCGTGTGAATTCACCGCACCTACCTTATACTGTGCAGACAAATAAAAATGGCACATTGGCTGCAAGTTTGCTTTTCTGCCTGTGCTGCTGTCTCCATAGCTCCCAGATAAGCTTCATCAGCTCTCCTGGCATGGGCATGAATGACCCAATTGGATTCATCCCCCCATTTTGAATGAATGCCTGCCCAGCAGCGCCCATAATCCATTGCAAAGGCAGGAAGCACAAAAAGAAAAAGCAGATTCCAAAGTCTGAATGAGCCAAGACCAGCTCCAAACTGCCAAGGATGGCTGCTTGTTTGAAAGTGACCCTGTATCAGAATCTCCTTGCTTGTAGGCTGCTACATTACACCACAGGCAAAAAGGTGCTGTTCTTTTTTGGAATGTTTAAATCAGCTTCAAGGTCCACCCATTTGTCTCCTCTGAGCAACGGCTGGGAAAATTATTGCTGGCGCATGATTATACTAAGTAATACTAGTTGATGACCTATAAGTGCTGGTTGGGGATAGATGAATCAGACTACTTATGCTCTGTAACAGAACCATTCTGTCCAATTTCCACATCAGCCTGCAATTTTTTAAATAAATGAAATTTCATGTTTATTTTCATACAGAGCTTTGCTGAACATACACATTTTTGTATGCAACTTTCCCTAATACAATCATTTTTGTATGCAACCTTCTGTGATACATGCATTTTTGTATGCAATTTTAAAATGAACTGCATCACGAAATTAGGAGTAATGCGCAATGCAAAGGATAACTGTGTTCCCATCCACAAAATAGTCTGGGAAGTGTGGATTAGGCTGGTTCACTGAAACTTGCAGGCCAAACAAAATTTGCCCTGATCGTTAGTGCTAACAACAGTTTGGTTCTTCTGCCCTTATGATATCCATTCCTGCTGTACTGCTTTACCCGAACCTCTGACTTAAGAATTCTTGGAAGCTGCAAAGAGCAGTTATGTCCATCTCTTGTTAAGAACATAAGGAGATATGTTAGATTAGACCAAAGTCCTTTAGCCTTCTGTTCCTGAAGGGGCCAACCAGGCCTTTGTGGGAAGGTCATAGGCAGGACATGACAGCAATAACACCCTAACACTCGTGTTTTCCAGACCCTCATATTCAGGAGCATACTCTTTCTGACACTAGACAATATACAGTTTGCATGACTAGTGGCCATGTATAGTTTTCCTATTTGGTTCCAACTGGAGATTCTTTCATTCGGGTTGATTGATCAAGTAAGGGTTGAAATGAACTGGACCAGCTACTCTTCATTTGTCAGGTTCTTGTGCCATGGTAATTGCACCGAACAGAATGACATTGGATCTGAATGAGATTTGGCACTCAGGACCAGAGCATGATTCCCATGTCAAAGTCAAATACCAGCTCAGTGTCTGCATTTTTTTCCCAAAAGGAAGGAAAATGAGGAATACAAGGGTTGTGGAATCAGAATGCCATACTAAAGGTTTCTTTTTCAACCATTCTGAGCGTGGGTTGGGACTTTCTGCGCAGCTTCCCAGTAGGAACACCTCCTGGAATGCATTAGAAGAAACATCACATTAGCTCCAGGATTTTTAGGGCCCTCAGGTGAGACATCATCAGTGTGCCCAGTAGGCCTGATTCCCTCAAGATACAGCATTCAGAGGTGGTGATCTCAGAATCTGACTCTGACGGGAAGAGGCAGGGTCAGAATTCTTAGCTGAAACCACTAGAAAACAAGCTGAAATTGTATTGCTATATATCAGAATGATATCAGAATGAATGAAAGCTGGATATCAGATATCCGGTAACAAATATCAGAATGAATGAAAGCTTAGTTTCAGGATATGCTGAAACTAAGAAAACAGTTTGTCTGGTCTTAACACTCTGAAAATATTGGAATATGGGAATACACTTAGGCAGGGCTCCCACCCTTTGTAGTCAGCAGCAGTGGGCTCCAGCCCCTTGAATCCTGGCTGCAAACATTCCTCTAGTCAGCAAGGAGAGGCCAAGTGAGGTCTTCTAGGTTGCATTTGTGCTCTTCATGGCCCCTAGCAGCAAATAACACTGATTAGCTGAGGAAGTCTGCTGAGGCCACCCTTTGGTCTCATGGATCTCCAGTTATACAAGGCAGAGGTGATGTGCAAGTTCTAAGCGGGATATGGATGAAAGTACAAATCAAAATTTTGTATGTTTCATTTTACTTTCCAAATAATGAAAAAAAAGTTGAGAAATTGAGCTGAACACCCACTCAAACTCCCTGGTAGTATTTTATGTGGACCAAGGCCATCCCTTAACATGTAGCAGAGCAATGTATACCTCTGTGTGTGTGTAGGAGTGTGTGTTCCTCCTACAGATGCATGAATTTCAGATTATTTCACACTTTAAGAATTTCTCCCATCTTAAATTGGATTGATCCCGAAGTTTGATTTTATTTTTATATTTGCATGAAAACTCATAACCTTTATTGTGCACATTTCTCCTGATGCATGCATTTTGGCCTAATATACAATTTTGGGCAAGCCATTATCCTCATATGAAGCATTTTGAATGTCCATTTCCCTAATATACACATTTTGTATGCTTTTTAAATTTGAGAACTCTATTGCAAAATTCAGAAAAATGCAGATTCAAAGGATAACTGAGTATCAGTTTACATAGTGGATCAAAAGTGCAAAATTAGGAAAACTTGTGTTAGAATGTGGATATGGGGGAAACTCTTTTCCCTTTAAAACAGTTGCAAGGAATTAATTGCGACCAGTTCATTAAGCTAGGTTTTAGACTTTGTAGAAGTTACCTTTTTTGATGGGTTTATGAGAATAGATTATAGTCATGTTGTCTTCTAAGGAGACATTCCCTGCATTTAGGAAACTCACACTAACTATTGAAAAGGTGACCAAACAGCACCTGGGGGGTAATCATCTACAGCTGGAATTTGTAGTTCAGTACACCAGACTGGGGAAGGCTATGCTTTAGCCTCTGATGAGTGCCCAGGCAGTTAAGCTCAGGGTTACCAACTCTCTAGAAGTGGTATTGTTATATCCCATTTCTCCCTGGTATTCTGGTACTTTCCAGATGTTTGGAGTCAGAGCCTCCAGCATTCCTGACTCCTGGTAATGCTTACTGGGGCTGAGGGGAAGTGAAGCCCAAAATATCTGGAGGGGACCAGGTTGTTGGGAAGGCTTGTTAAACCCCATCAAAATGTAAGCCTTGAGTATGTAACTCAGAGACTAGATCGGAATACTGTGGTTTTGGCTAAATTTGGTTTTAAGTCCTAGACTTTTTGTAAGAGTGGAAAAGTTGTAACCTACACTGTGATATAAGCTCTATTTTAAACTATTGAAAGTATTGCTAGATTTTTTTTGCAAGTCCATAAGATAAGCAAGTGGGTGTTTAATTTACATATTTGAAAGAAATAAATACTAATGCCACATATTAACTGGAGATGAGTTTGCCTTCACTCTAGAAATGCTATTTAATATTCTTACCATCTAGATGGTCTTTTGGTATTTGTATATCTGATTTTGAAGCCAAGCTGATAGGTCAGATTGAAGGTTCAACATAAAACAACTGATAATGTACTTACTTTGGACACAGACACACACACACTCCTTCCTCCCTTCAAATCTTAGGCATACATGCATTGACTAATCTCTGCAATATTTCAGCAATATTATTTTTAAAAAGAATATACATTGAATTGGGACTTGGAAAGTGATCTCTCCTGCATACCAGCAATGCCCTTCTGTTTAATCTACCATTCCATCAAAGACAAAAAGCAATGGGGAAATTGGACTTCTGCCGCTAATCAAGTGTGACAAAAATTGCTGCTCAAAAGGGCTAATTACCTAATTGGCACAGTAGTGATCCGTTGCCTCAGTGTGAATGAGCCATAAATCAGGGCCATGTTTTCCTTGTACCAAATTTAAGAGAGGTCTCTAACTAGGCCCCAAGAACACTGACACACAATGCAACGCACACACAACACACATAAAAGCAGCCATAAAACAGAAGAATGGGCACAAAAGCCACAGGGAAGCCAAACACTTTAAAAGAAACAATAGTAAATTAGGTGTTAAGGATATAAAAGCCTGTTCCCTAACCATTTAATTGGGTAGCATGTCTGTTACAGACATTATGGTTTAGGGCCCCACGGTTCAGATCAGCTCTCAAGAGAGAAGGACACACACACACACACACACACGAATGATCAGCAGATACTGTATTTTGTTTTTAAACTTGTCAAGGTAATCAAGTGAAAACTGTAAATAGCTCTAGAAGTTGTATTTCCCTTTTCAAGTTTACTGTATTACTATTTTTTTTCTTAAAGACAAGTACAGTGTTTGCTGAACACTTGTGTTTTAAAATCTTATCCATTAAAATGTTTCTGGTCCTCCCTTCTTTGGTTTAAATGAGGTTAAATGCTTCAGTTTGCCCATGTCTTGAATCTACCCTTCAGGGACAACATATATGCGATGTACATTCTCTTAAATCTGGTGGAAAAGGCAGTAAGCAACGGAATACTGTGGTGTATGTATAGCTCACATAGTTATACGGTACTGGATATTCTCCAGGGTCAAAATTTCTCCCGAGAAATTTTTCCAGAGGAAAAATATTCTTGATCTCCATGGCTGGCCATGCTCATAATCATGGCCCATGCCTGAGTACCACACATTTTGTTTAGGGTGGCTTTACAAATCACTAACATGCATCACCAAAAAGAAGCCAAAATACCATGATTTGCAAAATATTTGCCTTCTCTTCTCTTTTCTTCTCATTTATAAACTACACCAATAGTTCTAAATAGCACTCTGTTGCATATGTATAGTTATACATTGATCAATTCTTATTATAATTCCTCTAGAATTTAAATATAAATACAGCACATATCAGCATAAATGTAGATTACCAGGGGACCTGTGTGCCTTGCTGTCAAGGCCTGTTATCTCCTTTTTGATGGTTTTCATTGAACCTTAGAGTAGATCTGGAGAGTTTGCTGGCAGCCCTTCAGACAGATCTCTGCTTTCTGCAAAAATGGCCACTTGGCCATTATGTTGGACCCAGGGCTACACTAAGTGGCACTCAGAAGCTGGATAACCCCACAGATGGAAGGCAGGAGTCAATTTTTGCCAGTTCCCCCTCACCTTGGCATCCGCCACACCTCTGAAATTTGCTCCAGAGGGTGTCCTCTTAACAAAGGCCTGTAGAGGGAAAGAGGAATCAGCGAAAATCACGTTATAGTTCCCTTCCTCTAATGGACCTTTTCGATTGAATAGTTCCATCTTCCAAGATAAAGAACACTACTATCATGGGAGGGGTGTTCTGAAGGGCAGTAAAATGGTGGATTCTTCTCTCTGTAGATACATATTCAGTAACTGTAGAGAATGAAACTAGATGTTGTCATTATCCTGGATTAACTAATCCAAAAAATAGCATTGTTCTCTTGCATTTGGGTCCTGAAACTGATTCACCCAATGATTCTATAGTTTTGGTCCCAGAGATAGCAGCTCTGAGCAAATTACTTCCACTGGGTAACAATATTTATATCAGACCGCCTGATCAAAATTATAAACATAAAGAACAGCATAGACTTCTTGGGGTCAGAGATAAGAGAAAACTGCCACATGCTGCACAATCCTGTGTTTTGAGAACCATGCATCTTTCCCAGTAACAGGAACTCTTTCAAAATGGAGAGAAAACCAGGAAGTCGTGCTGGGGACCTCTTCTGTTTTTGGTCTTGGAGTATGGAATCAGCCTTAACAGGTAGATATCTCTGCCTAGATGTGTTTACAATACTGTTAGGCTACAGATTTATGCATGCAACAGGAAGTAAGTCTCATTGAACGCAGTGGGGCTTACTTCTGAGTAGACATGCACAGGCTTGCACTACATATTGACATGGGATTGGTATGTTACTGTATATTTCAAAGTACTCCAGTTGCTTTGTTAAAATGCCTTTAATAAATATCAGATACACAAACAATCTCTGTTTTAAAGAAATTCAAATTAGGCAAGGCAATATCTTGCTTCAGCATCTGTTGGTGTAAGAATATGTAAGAATACCTACAGAGAATCAAATCTGGTGGCTAAGCTTCAGAAGGTAGGCAAGATAGATATGAATATGCAAAACTGCCAAGAAAAGGGACACGAACAGGCTAAAGCAAGCCATGTGGTTTCTCCTGACTGAGACCCCAAAGAATCAACCTGAGGAAGAGGTATGTACCATTTTCTGTTCATGCCATCAGGGGTCTTGACTGGCTTTCTTGGGGTCCACCTGACCTCGAGAAGCCACTCACTTCCTGGGTTCAGTGCTGCTAGCAGAGATTTGCTGTATCCAAGGCTCATACTGCGTGTGCACAAAACACTCATTTCTGCATTGAGGAAAGCTGATTCCTGTAATGCTGGCCTCTTCAACATGTGCCTGGGGGTGGGAATGTGCACAAGGGCCCTGCCCTTGGAGGCTGGTCAGGCTCCTGTTTTAGACTGTTAGATATTCCCCCCAGTTATTGAATTTTTAAATCTGTTTTAAATTTGCTTTTAAATTTTGAACTGTACATTTTTATGATGTTTTAATATGGTTGTGAATTTTCCAGATAGCTTCAGCTGTTGACTGGCAAAGGAAGGAAGGATGTTCCTTCCTTTGCCACTTCTAAATGTTCTTTTTAAAAGATATGCAGAATTTGAAGTGGGGGGAGGGCTTCTTTCCCAATGGTTTTTTGTGTGATCTAATTTTCACTGAAATAGTAAAACTGTGTCCTGGCTCTCTACCCCTCCAAACTGTAGCTGAGAGATCATGCATTCATAAAAATATTTGGTGCATGTAGAAAATGACATTTCATGAGCAGAAAGATGAAATAGAACCCTACTCATTATTTAGGGTTCTGTGTGAATTTTTTTTTTTTTTCATTTATGGAGATGCATTCTCTTCAGATGGCCAGCCTGAACTGGAAGAGTTCAGGCACAATTTTTCCACCTCAGTAGGATGGCCACATAGACGTCACCAAAGAAGAGACATGTATCACACACATGCGCACACACGGCATCAATTGCATAAAATTACATAAAATTGCATTACATGTGCATAGACTAACTTTTATCCATATATTCAGGCAAAATTAGAAAATAATTACCATAATTTTAACAGAGATCCAATACATCTCCCCAGAGTGGGAAGACTGAAGAGGTCACCTGTATGATTGTTGGAGTTGCAGTCTGGGTGTGGACTATCTTGGCTGGTAGACAACATGAAGGCCCTCATCAAATACACGACAGCCTTTGCACAGAAGAACACATGATCTCCTTATACCTCATGAGGCTGCTGGACTAGCCATGGATTGTCCCCACTCCCCTGATTTCTGCAGGGACACCAGGGCATTATTGGAAAGCCTGTAAAAGTCTGACTTAAACCTCCGGCTGTGGTCCCATGTGTGTTTAGACAGGAAGAAGTCCTACAACTGGCTGGGAAATGCTGGGAATTGCAGGTCCTTTTTCTTTCTAAACATCATAGGATTGTGTCATAATTGCTATTAGGGTTTTGGGGGTGGGAGGAGAGTGTGGTTACCTAGCATAGAAGAGCTTCGGTAGTCATCCCAAACGTGTGGTGCTCTCTCTGTGGGGAAGTACAGGCAGTTCTGTGCCTGCCACTTTGTAGAAGAACTCCAAAATGTTATGTGGCAGTCCATGTTCCTTTAATGTGTTGTGCTTGAAATTTTGAAACTGCTGCTCAGAGTCAGTGAATGGCTGACACAATCATTTGTTGTATTTTCACGTGTCTTAAAAACATGTTTGTAAACTTCTTTGTGAAGGCAGCACACCCTGAGATGGGGCAGACACTGGCCAAAATAGCTCTAGAATAGATCTCAGCACAAATATGGTCTCACCTATATGCCAACAAAAGTGCATATAGTCAAGGCTATGGTTTTCCTAGTTGCAATGTATGGCTGTGAAAGCTGGACCATAAGGAAGGCTGAGTGTTGAAAAATTGAGGCCTTTGAATTGTGGTGCTGGAGGAGACTCCTGCGAGTCCCTTGGACTGCAAGGCAATCAAACTGATCAACACTGACTGCTCTTTAGAAGGCCAGATGCTGAAGATGAAACTCAAATACTTTGGCCACCTAATGAGAAGGAAAGACTCCCTGGAGAAGAGGCTGATGCTGGGAAAAATAGATGGCAAAAGAAGAAGGGGATGGCAAAGAATGAGGTGGCTAGATGGAGTCACTGAAGCAGTTGGTGTGAGCTTAGGTGGACTCCGGGAGATGGTGGAGGACAGGAAGGTCTGGAAGCATGTTGCCCATGGGGTTGCGATGGGTCGGACACGACTTTGCAACTAACAACAACATTGATGACCCTGTGGCTTTATTGTGCTGTGTAAACTCAGGTCAGTCTGCAGTAACTTGCTGGTTTGCAGGAATGAGGGCATCCCTCAGGTAGAACCGCCCCCACCCAAACCCATTGTGATGGGTACAGGAGAGATGCTTTGCCTTTATCTGCATTTCCCAGAAGAGTTGCATCTCCATAGTGCAACCTTCCTTGATAAGCCACAGTCCTGATGTTGTGGCCAACAAACCCCATTATCCCCTACTATTGAACTTCCTGGGTGTGACTGATAGAAGTTGTATCCCAAAGCCTCTGGTAGCCTCCACCTTGGGGGAGGCTGCTCTTCTGAGTGACCCTTTAGGGTTTGAAGGTGGCAGATCATGGATGCAACTGCTTTGAGATAAAAGTTCTTAGCAAGGGACAGTATATTATCGATATCTTCTGATCAAGAATGAAGAGAAATTGGGCTGGCAACATCATCAGACCTTTTGCTCACAAAGCCGCCAGTGCTGCTGTGCTTGTTGTTGATTTTAGGCCTTGTGTTTATTTTTGCAGGGCTGAACATTCGAGCTGGCCACTGTGGTGTTGTATTGGACTTCTGCTCAAATTAAGATTTCCAGAGACAGCTGCACAAATACACACAAATTCAAACGAACAGAGTAACAGGAATATTGACTCCGTTCTTCCAAACAACCTTTAGATGTGAATCCGAAAGGAGTGAAGTAGTAAGCTTAACACTTCTGTGCTTGTCTTTATGAGAGGTGGGGGAAAAAAGGCCTGTTTTTATACAGAGCTGTGTTGATTTAAAATCCTGCTCAACTTTAAACTGTGTTTGGCTAAACACACACACACGCGCACGCGCGCGCTCTAAAGATTTACCTCTTCACAGCATGGCTGAGTTAGACATGCATTTATTAGGGCAAATATTATATCATCAGTTTATTTCTGGGGCTACAACCAGAGGTCCTTCTGACATTGCATTCTGGAGATCAACTGTTGGCAGGACTTAGTCAAATCTGGCATCTTGAGGGAGGGCTTATTTGTCATCGTGACCCTAGACAAGATTGTAAGTGGCTGCTATTTTGGGAGAGGGATAGGAGTGCTTTGCTGACCATGCTCTAGTGGATTGTTTGTTTATATTTAATGTTCATCATCATCATAAATATTTTTAATTATTTTCTATCCACTTTTCAAAACAAATGGCTCCACAGCAGCTCACAAATAAAGCAACAATAAAATTACAATGAAACACCTAACAGTCCAAAACACTGTAGATTAAGGAAAGGAAAACAATAGAGTCAAAAATAAATCCAAGTTAGCCCTTTGAAATAAAACAATTTTAATGTTGACTCTGAAGACCAACAGAGAGGGAGCTTGGCAGCTCACTGGGAAGGGAAATTTACCATTTTGGAGCCACAACAGAAAAGACCCTGTTTGAGTACCTGCCAGTTTAAGCTTCATTGGTAGCAGACCAGAGTGCAGGACCTCTGAGGAAGCTCTGCACATTTGGGTAGGTCAATATGGTCCTTCAAGCAACCCAGATTACAAATTTCTCTAAATTCCTTTTCACCTTGGATCAAATTTGGTTACTGCTGGAAAATAAAAATCTTCTGGCATGTCATCCCAAAGAACAGCAAAGGTGCAGTCTGCAGCAACTGCTTTTGTACTCCAAGGGAAATTAAATTCCTTAATTTTACATGGTACTTTGGGACGGTTCTGGAACTGAAGAAGAGGCCCAACCTGCAGAGGCAAGGAGCAATGATTGTCAGACACTGCCAAGCAACACCTAGCAAGCACCTGCAGAACTGGCATCAGGCCTGCGATGCTTGCAGGGATTAGAGCCCCTGCATTCATTGGAAGCTGCCCTGCCTAGCTGTACCACAGCTGCACGAGTCTTTATGGTGGCTGCTCTGTGGTCCTGATCTGGTTCCTGCCTCTGGCCCTGCATGCTTGACTCCTGCCTGTTCCTTACTTTGCCTTTGCTTCTTGTCCTATCATATTTTGCCCTGTATCTGTACCTTGCATGTCTCCAACCTTGCCTTTGCCTCTGCTTTGGTCATGCCTTCCTGTTGTCTGAAGTCTGCGGATCCCTAATGTTGCCTTTGCCTCTGGCCCTACTGTATCTTGTCAAGACCTGCAACTACCTCTGGTCCTGGTACTCTAGTCCTGCATGCCAGCCATTCACATCCTGGAGCTGCCAACAATGACAGGACACCAAGTAGCAGAAGCAAAAGCAGTGGTCATAAAAGGTGCCAGTAGAGTGGATCCAGATGTAACTGAAGACTTCAGCAAGCAACACAAACTCCAGTGGGTCTTGTCCATATGATAAGCTTACTTTAGGGCAGTACTCAGATGGTTGAGGTTCACCACTGGCTGACCACATACTGAAGGCATGTGAGCTCAGCAGAGTGTTTGCTCTGTTTGGAAGAGATGCAGATGTTTCTGTCCAAAGCTCTGGGCCAGCCCAAGCCAGTTTGATACCTGCAGTGGAGCAGGAAAGGTGGCTCCTCTCTGCACCGTTAGCAAAGTTGGTTGAGTTAGTTTGGCACCTGAGACAGAAAATTCCTCAAGTGCTCCTTCCCATCCCTGGCAGTAACAGTACAACAGACGATGGTGCTGCTGCTGATGCTGATGTGAAAGGCTGGAACAGAACTCAAAGCTGCTCAGGTTGCTTCAGTAGCCCTAGCAGTATAAATGCAGCAGGAACAACAAACAACAACTAGTTTGCTGTCCTTTCACAATATTCCTGATGCCCAAGGCAACTGCCTCACTTTGCGTAATGGTAGGGCAATGACTAAGAACACCAGTGGATTTTGTAAGCATGTGTGTTAAAATAATGAATTTAAAAAACAGAAACCAACAAATCAACACTGCTGTTTGAGCAACAGGCGTAGTATGTTAATTGATTGAAATATTTTAATCCATTCATCTAAGTAATTATTTAAATAAGCTGTTGTGTGATAACAGCAAACACTCAGTGGAGAAGATATGAAGCTAATAACCTAGGGCTGATAACAATAGTGTTATAACTTGGTCAAGTGTAGTGTGCAGGAGAAATTATACCAACATATGTTCTCTGTACTAGCTGGAGGTTGCCTTTCCAACAAGGAACTGATGCATTATTCATCTTTAGGCTAGAAGTTGTGGGGGAAGAGATGCAAAATTGCTATTCAGAAGTCTTAAATATTGTCACATGCAAATTAGCATTTGTATTCTAAGTTTCTCCGGGGGTTGGGGGTGTCCTTAAGGCTGCATGAGGAATCCTGCTGAATCAGGTCAAAGATCAGGTCACCTAGTCCAGCATCCTGCTTCCATTAGTGATTGGTGAGTTCACAGTTATTAAGCTTTACTCTTAGGAAAAGTGAATGGGTTGCCACTTTAGTTGGGTGATTTGTGGTGTCATGAGAGGTCAGCAATTTGTTAGCTATTTAATCTATTATTGCTGTACTTTCACTGCAGGGAGGGTCACCTGTGGGGTTTTCGGACTCAGCTGCCAAAATAATTTGATTAGTTTGAAAGCCCGTGTGGTATAGCGATGAGAATGTGGGACAGGGGAACTGAGAGATCCAGGTTCTAGTCCCTACTGAGCCATGAAGCTCACTAACTGACTTGGGGCCAGTCAAGGACTCTCAGACTGTTACTAACATAGCTAGTAAGTTTGTTGTTGTGAGGATAAAATGGAACTACAGTATGTAAGCCACCTTGGGTTCCTCACAGGAGGCAAAAAAGCAAGATATAAACGGACTGCAATGCAATAATAATAACTCAAGCCAGAGATTTCCCTAGAAACAAAATAACAAAGCTGAGGCTGTCATACTTTGGGCACAACATGAGAAGGCAAAACTCCCTGGAGACCATCATGCTAGGGGAAATTGAAATCAGAAGACGAAAAGGAAGACTAAATATGAGATGGCTTGAATCCATAAAGGAAGCCACAGCCCTGAATGTACAAGAGCTGGGCAGGGCTGTCATGGATAGGACAGTATGGAGGGCTTTCATTCATAGGGTCACCATGAGTTAGAGACAACTTGGTGGCACATAACACCAACAACTAATATTAATAATAGCCTATACCTTGATTTGTGTACAGAGCACCCCTGGCAGCAAAAGTTCTTGTGCTGGCCTGATATATCGTCCAAAATATTGTCTGTTGTGACAGGCACCATTGGACCTCCAAGTTACAGAGTTACTGTTTTTAGAAAGTTCAAATCATCTTGGTGCATAGAACATGAGACAGTTGAAAAGGGCATTCATATGGAAGTTTAACTATTTTAATCAACTGGTTAGCAGAAATTATTGTCTCTTTGTAAAGTTTCTGTATAACTTGCATTATTACTGTCTCTTCAAGAACTTTAGAATATTTATTTCTGAACTGATTTCAGCTGATGTTTCCATTTTGCTTCCTCCAGTTCTACCTCAGCAGTTGACTGTGTAGGTTGCTGCCTAGAACCCTGATGTTGTTTTAAGCATGTTATTCTTTTACACTGACCCAGAGAATGATCATCAAAATACACTGGGGAACTGAAATATGATCACTTTTCTGTAATAATAGTGGTGCTGCCTTTCCTGATCTCCTGATTGTTTTCTAGGTAACTACTCTTGGAATTTGGAGACACAGACTGAAGGAACTGATGCCCAGGACTATGGACAAAATGAGCACAGGCATCATAAACAGTTATTGCACTAGCAAAAGGCTGTGCCCTTACTGAGCTTATTTAAATAACAGTGGTGCAAAGCAGTAAGTGCCTTGTGATCTCAACTTTTCCACTGACCCTCTCTCCACTCTCAACCTGTATTTTAACAGATGTCTTTATCTCTCAGAAGAAATGCTTCTTCTTTGGGTCTCTCCATGGCCATCTGCTCCCTGCTCACAAGGTGCCACCTGACCACCAACTTAGGTGCTAACTCTATCACCTGAGACCAGTAAAATCTAGCAAATGGTGCACAGATTCTGCGAATGAAGAGGATCAAGAAAGCGTGCCGTTGGTGACTGACTGCTTTTTCTTTTCTAATTTCGCCTCTCAGCTGGCTGTGTAGGACACACTGTGGAGGGCATCTTGACATATTCTATTTGACAGTTTCAGTTTGAGATCTGAGTAGATTTACTCTGTAAAGGTGACCCCATTAGGAAAAGCATTTACTTTACTTTTATTTGTTATACTGCTGTGGGATTCGTTGCAATATCAGAAACCAGAATCCTACTAATAAAAAATGAAACTGAAATTGCAGCTGTATGCGAGGGGTAAGTGCCCCATGGATATTTCATATTGCAATTGCCATCAGCTCCTGCCAACATGGCCATTAGACAGATCATTTGGAACATGACCAGAATTCTTACCCCAATGTATGCATTTACTTAGAAGCCAGTTCCACAGAACTCAGTAGAACAGACATCTGTCTAGATATACAGAAAGATGTACACACTCCCTCTGCGGTGTGAGTGAGATGGAGACTGAAGCTTAATTCATATTTTCCCCTACATGGCAGTGTGCAGATGAAATTGCTAAGGTGAAATTCTTGTAGGCCTTGTTGCTTAATCCAAATTAAGTGGCCCAAATAATCCTGATAAAGAATAGAACCGGGGTGGAAATCCTCAAGTAAAAGAAATAAAATTGAGCAGAGGTACAGTATTGTAAGGTTGTAGGTATCCTGACTGGTATATTGTCTGCCACTTGTCCAAGTGGAGTGCCACTCAGGACGATGTTGGGAAGATGTGGGCAGGAATGGTGTGAAGAGTGAGGAACCTGAAATGGAGACCATTATAGCTCAAGAATGGGCTCCAAATTCAGCATCATGCAAGGTATGTGCTTGACTTCACTTGAGGTGGCAACCTAGTCTTGACTTGAAACTGCAGGTATGTCCGATGGCTGCATCTTTCTTCTTTCCTGCATGTAGAAATAAAGCAGGCTAATAAGAAGACTTTCTCCCTGATAGCTTGGTTTTGACATGTAGTAGGGGCAGAGAAGAGCAACCATCGAGACCCAGGTTGGCCTCTTTAATGATAATTAAGCAACCCATGCCAGAGCAGAGGAAGGGCATGGCGTGGGCACTGGCATCATGAGAACTCATTGTTTATTGTAACCTGCGAACACACCTCTTGATAATTCTTGTCCAAATCCAAGCCTCAGGTCAGGACTTACATTTTTTAAAAAACCCTAAAAGGTCTCTTGTTTTTGTACAGAGGCTCCAGAAGTGGTTCTGGAAGAACATGCCCCTTTCCTCAAGCCCTGTGTTTTCCAAATGTTCCCCTAAAGAGATTTCTCTTTGCTGCATGAGGAGTCCTCTCCCTCACCAATCTAGCAAAATACTGCCAAATGATCTTTACTGACATGCACTGACTACAACATTCAGCCTGATGATTCAGAAAGACGGCCAGATTCAGCTTGGATTGCCTCAGACACTACCATCCTCAGCTTGTGTCCAAATCAGAATTACTGTGGGAAGTTCCAAGCGTTGCTTCCCTCTCCCACCAACAGACTCTTGCAAGGAAAGCAGCTGGCACCGGTAACTCTGTTCCTGGTTTCTGGGGACAGAAGCATAAGAAATCTGAACTGTGAAAGCAGGGATGGGCAGTGTGGAGCTTGCTGGCTGCACACAACCTTGGCAGGCCTCATTCTTCACTGTCCCCATTTCTTTTACACAAAAGGGCATCTGCATTAGTGTATGTATGAAGTCGTGGTCCTGTGCCTGTTTAGACAAGAAGGTCTTATGGCTCCCAGTGCTCCCCAACCAGTTGCAGGATCTTTTTCTGTCTAAGCATGCATGCCACTGGGCCATTGGTTTATCATTTAAGCACCATATCCCAACAAGGCATAATTTGTACGTGCCTTACACATTATTCAGATTATTTCTTCATACTGCATGATCGACCCACTTGGCCCTTTGTAGGGCCCTGGTCTGAGGTAAAGGGGTATCATAATTTTACAAATATTGTAAGCTGCCTAGGAAGGCCTCGGCAATTATAGGTGGCCAACAAACAAACAAACGTAAAGGTAGCACAATTCTATTCCCTCTAGATAGCATCTAGACAGCTGTGGGATTTTTCAGATCCCAGCTAAGTGATTAGAAAGCTGTTCTGACCTTGTTGATGACCTTGTGGATGATCTGTGCTTGGATCCCCCTCCCTCTCGCACAGCTGGAATGGAAAGTGCCACGCTGGCCACATCTCCAGGGTCACAAGAGTGGGGCTTTTGGGGGAGCATTCTGGGGCTCAGCGAGGGGAGGAGATTGGCCCTGCCAAGGTATGAGTTACTCCCCTTCCTTTCTGTTCTGATGTGCCATGCCTAGAGAGCCAGAATTGGCTGTCTGAGTGCTTTGCAGAGCAGGAGAAGTACAGCTGCAGCCGTGTCTCTGTTCTTCTCCAGCCCTTCATAGGATGCCCATAATCTTCTGTGCTTGGAGGGTTACAGGCATCCTGAGAGGACTGTGCCCTTAATCTTAAAAAAATAAAATAAAATAAAATAATGATTAAGTTGCACACATTCACAGCTTTAATATCCCTTCAAGGTCTGCAACACATTTGAAGACCCTGCTGTGAGCCTTCAGCCTTCTGTCTTATTAACAGTTCATTCATTTGGATGCCGGCCGAAAATTTGAGAACGGTACTTTCTCCTGCCAACGTTATCTCATTGCTCAGTGATCTCCTTTGCTCCAACGAGCTGCAAATTTAAGATGCCTCATTGGCTCATCAACTGTGCTTACCAAAATTTGTTTCCAAGTGGTTAAAAAAGCACAAAGTAGTGACTTGGCAATCGACAGAACCCCAAGTCAATATCAGATGGCCCCATGGATCCATGCTGAATAATTCTCTTTTCACGATTACTTCAGCATGGTTAAATGTTATTTCTTGGCAGAGGCTGCTTTGCAAGAAATGCCTAAGAGGAAAAGGGCAAACTTCTTAAGAATCCAGCATCTGTGGTGTGTCACCAAACAACACACTTCCCGCAATCAGACTAAGTCTGGGCCATGACTTGAAATGCACTAGCCAGATTTCACACGGACACCTAATTCTGCAACATGAAACTGTGGGGCTGAAGCCCCACTCCCTCCCTGCAGCGTGTTTTAGACTACACATAGTTATTTCCCTGCTTATTTAAATGGAACCCTAGTGAACCTGCCTTGAAGGAGACTGGTTTTGCTTGTAGTTTGCTTGCTATTTCAACTCAAGCCTTTGCATCTCTGGCAGAGTCTTGTCTTTCCTGGAACTATTTTTTCAATACCCCGGGGAAGTGTAATTTTGCATAAAAGCTTGCTTCCTGCTTGCCTTCTTTTGAATCAGCTCTTTGCTGTTGTGGCCCCAATATTTGGCAGCACTGTAGCAATTTCAGGGTGGGAGGGGCAGCATAGAAAGACTGGGGCTGGACGTAGCCTGCTGTACGTATTTATAGCACATGCAATGTATATGTATATACACATAGAAAATCTCAGCCAATCATTTGCCTTTGTCAGAATTGGGCTTCTTCTGTGGAAACAATACTGCAAGTTCTAAGCATTTAAGTATAGTTTTAAAAACAAGAAAGAAACCAAAAAGATGGATTCTTCTCACAGTGTAGCATCCACTGTTGCGATGCTTGTGTGGAATGAGGTTTCAAGCTGATATTGGAAGGCCCTGCTATTTTGTGAAGATTTTGTCTTGCCTTGCCTTCATTTCATTCTGTTCTGTTCCATTCTCAAAATGCTGTTGTTTTCTTAAGGGATGAAGAATTTAAAGGATGAACCTACTTCAGCAAGGCTGTCTCTCATCTATTCAAGTTAAGAATATATGAAACAAGGATAGCCACACTGGCCCATGAGAATGAATTCTCCACAGCAATTCTCCACAGAGAAAATCCACAGCAAGGCAATTGCATTATTAGGATCAACCAAATATGTATGCATATATGGTTGAGCTTTTGAAAGCTCTGGATCTCACAAGGTGAGGTAGGAGTGTGTGTTTGTGTGGAGAAGCTGATTTGATGCTGAAGTAATGATGTCCACATGGGGAGAATCTTATGAAAAGAAAAAAAAAAGAGAAAGAGCCACATAACTAAGCTCACTTGATTGATGCATTTATTAATTAAATGCCCTGATTTTCTATGAGAAAATGGTGCTGATGGAGACTTCTAGGTATCATGGCTGTTTCAGGGGATACCCAAGACTCATGGATGTCTGGTATCCCCATTTTTGAAGATATAAAATTCAGTAATAAATGTGTCTCCACTGTTACACAGGTTTGTTGCTGGGTAAAGGGCAGAGGCATACACATTTTGTTGCTCTATATGTCTCTTTTCAAATATACATTTTATATATGTTGCATTTTTAATCCAGGGAGGGGATGAACTGTAATAAGTAGATTTGAAGAAAGAGCAACAATGTAGAGGAACTTGGCAATTTTTCTATTAGCAAGGCTGGAGATTAATTTTGAATGGTGGGGAGGAGGAAGAGGAGGCAAGGGTGAGGAGGATCAGTAGAGGTCATAGCAAAGGTCCATCTAGTTGAACGTTAGGTCTGAGGCTACTTACTTCTGCAAAGTGCACAGGCAGGACATGAAGAAGGCAGCAGACCACTTGGTCTGCCCCCAGCACCCACAACTGCACCTCTCAGCCCAAACATTGCAATTTGCTTCCCAGGCTAACAGATGCTCATACTTGGTGCATCTTCCATGAAAGTGCCTGAAATCCTTGCTCAGACTATTTAAGCCAATGGCTATCAGGACATCTTGAGGCAGGAATCCTGGAAGTTAAGAAGGCAGCACAGAAGTGAAGAAGTCTTCTCTTCTGCCTATCTGAAATTGACTGCCCATATTTTCATGGGTTAACCTCAAGTGAGCATCATTCAATAATAATGTCATATTCTTGCTGTCTAGGCTTGGGGAACAGCTGTACAAAGCCTAAAATCGTGTCCTGAAGGATCGCCATCTTATTTGTTGCAGCAAAACCAAGCCTCCAGATGGCTTCAGCTGCAGAGGAAACATTCCCTACCACACCAACCCAAGGCTTGCATCCCAAGAGATAGACCCTGCCTCCAGCCCCAAGGATTCCTCTGCAAGGCCACCAGAATCATTCATCTGAAAGAACTCCTGAAAAACAACATCTTGAGCTGAAATTGCAATGAAACATGGCATAAAATGAGTGGTATTTGGTTTGCTGCAAGTTTGCAGTTGATTCTGAACTTTCAGCTGTAGCTTACATTTTAAGATATTTGACAAATCCGTAAAATCTAATTTAGGATGCAGTAGCCCATTTCATCTGAATGGGGACAGACTCTCACAGTTTTGAAATGCCTGCCCATTGATGTCCTAGGAGAGCTCTACAAGCTGTCCACTTTGCACTGATAAGAGACGGGATTGTTGCCTCCCGCAGAGGTGACTCCTGCTTTGAATTTGTAGAGCCAGCCTGCCGCAATGACACAGCTGTGCTCATTTCCCAACACTTGAGCTCGCAAGCCACGGTTCTGTAAGACGGGGTGATCAAGCTGCTGCAATGACCTCCTAGCATTCCATTCAGATTAGCATATAGCCTGGTTCATACCCCGCTGTATTCTGTTACTCAGTTATGAAATTGCTTTAGAGCCTTGGAGAAGTCTGGTTGGCTCTGAATTATTTCATACCTGTCAGCAAGGCCTGTCCTTTGTGCATATTTGTTTGCAGGGCAAGCAGCTTAGTTTCATAGGCTGAGAACACTCGTTCTTCTATGAGTGCCTATCCAGGCAGTCTTCAAGTTCTGTTCCGGAGAAAAAGGAAACTCGTCTTTAAGTCAGATTTGTATGTAAGTCGGGTCACGTATAGTTGGCCCTCCACCGGACCCCCCCTCCAGTGGAAAAGCTGTGAATATCTCTACCCCACCCCCGCCCTGACAACTCACCAGTGCCTCCTCTTTGAAGCAAGGAAATGTCAGAGCGATTTCCATCTCCAGATGGACAGGGCAGGAAAGATGCCCTCCCTTGCCCCCTTTTCACTTCCTTTCCTCTCTGGTGAACAAAATTTTCTGCAGTAATTTTTTGAAATTAGTAGTCTTTCTGGCAGTTGGCTCATAAGTACAGACCATTCATAACATGGACATTTGTAAGTCCGGGACTGCCTGCATGAGCACATGGGCATCCTTTAGCATTTGTGGTTCTTAACCGGTCTGTCTGCAAACAAGTACTCGTCCATCAGGGATGGGGATTCACATGTTTTGAGGTCTTTCACACACAATGGTATCACTGCAACAGTTTTCTTTATGTGCAAAGACTGATGCAAGATGCTGGCTAGATCACTGACATGCTAGATGAGAGCAGTTCCAGCGGGGATAAAAGTTGCTTGCCAGTGCCAGCGTTTAAACATTAATCAGTCCTATGGAACAAACAAGGACAATGTGGATCCAGTGAGCTCTTCTTATGTTCCTGACTTCTGTTCTTGGCCTCCTTCACATGCATTGCTAGTGGCATGGGAGTCATGGTGCCACCAGTGGAGGCAGAAATCTGGGACCGCACTCAGCGAACTGAGCAGGAGGGGTGCCACGTGCAGAGAATCAGAGTGTGTGTCATGAGGAAGGGAAGGGGCCAGCAGGACATGCCATGTCAGGGCCAGGGCCAGGGCCAGGGCCAGGGCCAGGGCCAGGAGGTGCAGATTCCCTCTCCCTCCTTACATTGGCTTTCTACGTCTAGGCCCAGGGGACATCAGTGGGGCTCCTTATCCTTTGGAACATTTACTTTGAGCTATATAGGAGCTATCTTTGGTGCTGAACTCCAATCCCAAAATAGGCTCATCATTATGCAGTACCATGAATAGCTCTAACAAGGCTCAGAATAAAGGCTGCAGTGGATAAAGAGCCCCACTGACATAAGGAGGCACCAGTCTTCCTTGCATAGGTCAAGTGTCTTGGGTATTTCATCCAGTGACCCATGGGCACTGGCAGCTGGGCAGAAGCTGTTTTTACATTCCAAGCTGGAGAAGCCATTTTGAAAGAAATGCATTCAGATCTGCCTGCCTTCCTGTCTCCAGTATGCTGCACAGAAGCCAAGATCCTTAGCAACCAAGGTCTTTTATTATTATTGCAGTGTATACTGCAGCACAAACTTCCTAGCAGCAAGTTATACAAAGAACTGCAATGTCTGCCTAGAACCAGTGGCGCAGTGGCACCAGGACTCACAGGGCATGTGATGCTGGCACTTTTGGCTGAGCAGGATACTTTTCCCACCTGCTTCCCAGTGCCTTCCCTCAGAATCCCCTGCTCCCTCTGACTGAGCTGTAATCCAACAACGCTCTTGCTCCCTGTTGTAATGCAAAGCATTTGGGGCTAATCTTGAATGGCCAGTGGCAAGCTCCTAGTAGCAATGAAAATGGATAGCTGGTTGATGTGATGTGAAACACAGGGTTGCCTGTGTTTTTTGCCTCTTCTTGGGGCATAGTGATGTGGACTGACCTGATGGGCACCTGCACTTCAAAAGTGGCCAAGGCACCAATGCATTTATCCATCCATCCATCATTTCCTTCTAGCATTTACAATCAAGGTGACTATTCCATTGGTATCTCTGTCACCTGCATAAGAAAGCCCAGGAGAGGTCTGGGGAAGGCTCCGATTCACAGAATGTGAATGCTGCCCCCACTCCATTTTACAGAACAAACTGGAAGAACCCGATTTTTCTCATTTCTCATAAGATAAGAGCATAATAAACACTTGGCTCAATTAATTGACATTTGCTGGCATCTCAGGATCAGATAATGGAAATGAAAAGGAGAGCTTTGCCATCTTACATCTGCTTCTCACCATTTCAGACTTTCCATTTGGGCTTGACTGTCTTGATAATTTGCCATGCCACTAGCACAGGGGGAAGTATTTATCTTGCAATTCTCTTTATTAACTCGTGTTTACGTATTTAAATATTCTCTGCAGATGCAACATATGGCAGATCCTGGCAGGCTTATCCTAAGATGCTTCTCAGATCCAGATGCTAAGATCATTTCAGAACTTGGCTTCCACAGCTCAGATCTGTACCCAAAAGGTTCTGTTTTGAATTACCATTATATTTGATATTAATACCGAGCATACTCACAGCTGCCCTTGATTGCTGTTTCCACCCTGCATGGGATTCAGCTCTCAGACTCTGCTTGTGCCTGCCTCCCTGCTTCAGCCAGAAAGGGCAGGTCCAGTCCACATCAGGTCCCACCGAAATGTTACAAGCAGATGCCTGCAACAACAACCACAGTGGCCTTAAAAAACGGATTTAGAGAAAGGCTGGCTGAGGGAGGGCAATTAAGGGCAGAGATCCTGGCCAGGGCCAGCAGGTCCATGGCAGTTTCCCAGACAACACTGAGATGTCCATATTCTTGTTTAAATTGCTACAATTATTTCTAAGTGTGCGTCTAGGCATATCAATCAGCACAAGCAAATTTTATGCACATTGCTGCCCTCTTTTTGTTGGACATTTGCAAGTGGCCACCCTACCTGCAACCACCAGGCCATGGCAAACTCAGGTTGCTGAGGGGGCCTCAAGGCCTGGCAGGGCCCAGTGTTGATGTCACTGGGGGTCCTGTGGAGCAGCTGGGCCATTTTCTGCCCCGGTGCTGCTGATGGGCCAATTCAGGGTCCAACCTTTCCTTCCTGTGGTTCTTTAAATTGGCCGCGAACTGGGAAACCCTTCAAACAGAGCATGCCTTCAAACAGAGGACTGCCTGCTGTAAAACAGGGCATACAGTCACCCCAGCCCTCGTGCTATGGCTGCTTCCTCACCCTGAGTGTTTCCTAATATCTGAAACTCCACAAAAGGAGAGGGGTGGGTGGGTTAGAGGGAGAAGTGGTGGGCATTGTACAAAGGTTAACACCCTTTGCTGCTTCCCTCTCCTAAATTGTCCACTCACAAAGTGTTTTCCTTCTAAAACAACACGGCTGTTGAGGTTTCATTACATCCATCTGCTTGCACTGATTAGTTAGGCCCCCAGGTGTGGGTACTAATGGTGGGGCGCACTGCTTTCCAGAGGTCAGCAGGGTGTCTCTTCCTGCCTCAGAAGGGACTGCCACATTTCGTAACAGCCATTACCCCAAGTGGGGCACAACGAGGGATGCGGCGAAAAAAGAGCTGAGCCACCCACACAACCAGTCACATTTTCATGGTCATATTTCAGCTTAGCCATCTCATTCTAAGACTTTGTTTTCCTAGTTTGCAAGGGTCTGGCATGCGTCCCAGTACCAAGTCATAGCATTTTGCAATACATCGGAGAGGACACAACCTTCCCGGGCAACGCTAAGATACTGGGCATCCGAAATGTTAAGCACAATCAGCTTTCTTTGGCAGGAATGGCACAATCCTATGCATGTTTATTTGCTCCAAAGCAAGTCCCTCTGTGTCCCATGGGGTAACTCCTGTGCAAGCATCTTCTGTTAGATGTATAGGTAAACAGTCCTATACATCTCTATCCAGAGGTACACTGCCTTGAGCTCAGTAGGGCTGGCTGCCTAGGATTGCAGCTAAAGTTTTCTAACTTCAAGGAAGTGTGTGTTCCTCCAAAGTCTGTACAGCCAAAGCACAGGTCAGTTCCCAAATCTCCTTCTTTGAAGTGCTAAATGTGACTTGTGTTCCTTTAAGAAATACTTGTGAAAAAATGAATGCCTTGGTGAAGACGAACACTAAAGAGGTCTTTTAATTGTAAATTTTTTGAGGGGAGGTTACAAATGGAGCTCTTCTTATCAAATGAACAAATGATCCTACCTAAAGCACATGGGCTGCCAAAAAACATACATCAAGACCCCTACAAACTTCTGAGCCAGAGGTTTTGAAAAGATAGCCTTATGTCAGGGTCTTTACAACTGGTATTGTAATCAACAAACTCCATTTAGCAGAAAGATGTCACTTTCCTTCCTTTTACAACTCCGTTGTTTTCCTTTTCTCACAGATTCTGAGCTCTGGAGGTAAGGAGAGAAGGAGAATGTCTTCACGAGTTGCAGGCTAAAAAGGCAAGATTGATTTCCATTTGGTGACAGAATAGTGGTATTTTATCTGCAGGAAACAGTAAACACAATCACAAGGATTTTCTTTAAGCTTTTATGTGCTGCTCTGCTACTGCCCCACTGTATCACACTGGGGATTGTTTGTGTACAAAATGAGCCATACGGTCTGAATGAGTGTAACTGGCAGGATAATAACGACAGGCTACCTACATCACTCTCAGATCTTTGAGCTATGTACAAACCAATTAATCCATCCCATAAATCCAATGGCTCTGCTCAAAAGGTGCATCTAGATATTTCTTGCTCTGAAGAAAGGCTGAAGAAAGGCTGTCCTACATAAGAGGTGTTAAGTAGAAGTTAGGCAACATCCAGTGAAGGCCAGACCTCTGCCAATGGGCTCATTACCCAAAAAGGTGAAGACAGACATTAGAAGGGTCAAGTCAGAGACATCCTAAGTATGGTTTGAACATGGAGCCTGTGCCTTGAAAATATATGCCCTCACACCTGTAGGAAAGTATGCATGGAAGGGGGACTTGAGCTCATGGCTCCTGGCTCTAACCCATGCACATTCAAGGCTTCACTGCAGCACAATCTATAGGCCCATGGGCTCCTCTGTGGTAGGCCTCTTGTGATCCTGTGCAGAAAGCAGCATCCAATGTCCCCCTGCCCTTCCGGAATGTGCCACAGCTATTTAAAATGAGAAACGAGACTCAACATTTACATATTAATTAGATTTCTATCCTGCCTTTTTTCTTAGAATGAACTCAAAGCTGCTTACATCATTCTCCTCCTGCTGCTCTCACTCTTATCCCCACAACAGGAGCCCTGTGAGGTAGGCTGGGCTGTGACTGGACTGAAGCCAAAGTCACCCAGTTGGCTTCATGGCTGAGCAGGGACTGGAATGTGCAGCTCTGTAGAAAAGTACAATTGTGCAGTGCAAAATGTCAAATTGTGAAAAAGTTGTATGTTGCTAGCTGATGTAAGAAAAGACAGACAGACAGATTGATACTGATGTGAAAAGGAAACAGAGTGGTTCAGGCTCCAGTAAAATTCTGATTCTGAGCAAGCATGCTCAATTGGCTTCCCCTTGTCTTCGCTTTCCTTGCACACTCTGGGTGTGCCAACTGGGCAGTGGCAAGGAGGCATCTGGCCTGCAAGAAGGTCCATGCACAAGCTGAAGCCAGCACTGAGCCATCTCAGGAAAGGTTACCAGGGAAGAAGAAGAGGGTACCAAGTGCATGCATCATTTGCAATCTCTCTGAGAACCTAAGAAGATAGGAAGTGTTTTCTCATCTATATGTATGTCTCACGAATAGGAAAAGACCTTGAGATTGTCATTTTGCTACAGATTGTGAGGGAAGAAGTCCTAGGACTGGGGTGACCAACTTATAGCCCTACCAATATTTTGAGCTGCAAAACATCAGCCCTAATCAGTACAGCTAGTGGTGATGACAGGCCATGGAAGTTGTAGACCAAACTGACTGGAGGACTACAAGTCATTCCTCATGGCTCAACACTCTGGCTCAGGAAAGGGGAGCCTAAAGTGGATCACGTTTTATCAATGCTTAGGAATTAATCTTAATCCCTAAAAGAATATTGCTTTTATTCATTAATTAGAACTTTTCTTGAATGTCAATCACCTGCACAAAGGCAGTCTTGCAATAAACAAAATTCCATCCTTTATCTGAAATTCTTTTTCCAGATAATGAAAAGTTCTGTGCAGATGTTCAAATGGGTAGAAATTAGGCCTGTGCATTGACCACAAGATTCAAAAGCCTGATCTGACAGTTTGGAAAACCTCAATTCAGCTTGGACAGATTTGGAAATTCTGCACTATGGCTTGGTCCAAATCTGAATTTTGATTTGGAAATCCAATGTTTTAGGACTGTCATTAGAAATCAACAAATGGCTATCCTGTTTTTTTGCTTTTGTTTTCCATTTTCTTTCTGCTTGCAAATGTTGGAAGACATTTGCCAACATAGCAGTCCCTTAGATATTATGCTTAAATGTACTTTTAAGAGAATGCAACTTTTTTAATTTCTTGGCAGAACTGGATGAAATTTTCAGTGACAGATTGTTTCCCCTTTCTGAGGGGAACAATCTTGCTAAGTTTCAAATGAATAGGTGTGGGGGGCTTTGTGCAAGAGTAGCATTTACAATTTTGGAGAGTTCTAAAACAGAAGATACTTACAGTCTATATGAAAATATGCCACATGTCATTGAGGTGTCCCTACTCAAGGAACCTGAAAAATGCCTGAAGGATAGGTGCAAGGGCTGGGGAGTTAAAAGTAATAAAAAACTGTTCCACATTTCTTTTCTTCTTGACTGGTACTAAAGACACAGAAAGGAAAGGGATGGATGATGGATATGGAACAGGCAGTGGCAAGACCAGAATACCAGCATCTCTAAGCCAGTGACCAATCCTACCCTCCCCAGCTCTTAAGAGCTCTGCCAAATCACTTTCAACATCTGGGAGAGAGAAGTAGAAAAAAAGCACTGTCCATTGTGGTATATTACCTCAATATCCTTCCCCAAAGCCCTAGGTCAGGAGACCCCTCTTAAAACCATTCACTGTTCTCAACCTCTGGAACTGCTAGTCACAAAATGGCAACCCTCCTTGGCCTCCCGCTTTCTCTGTCCTTGCATTTTCCTTCTATGGAGAGGCTGAGGAAAAGCATAGCCATTTCAAGGGACTGGCTGCTATGTCTCTCCAAACTTGGACTCTTTAAGGGGGGTTGATGCAGATTTGGTCAGTTTCATGGGAGCCTTGCTTTAGAACATAAGAAAAGCCCTGCTGGATCAGACCATAGTCCAGCACTCTGTACTCATGGTGGCAAGCCAACTGCCCACAGGATCACTCAGGCAGGATGGGTGCAAGGCCTCCGCTTGCCCAAGCTCCACAGCAACTGGTGCATGCAGAGATGCCATCTGTGGTAAGGGAGGTTGCACATAGCCAGCAAGGCTTGTAGCCACTGATGGCCTCCTTCCTTGTGAATTGGCCCAATCCTTTTTTAAAAGCCACCCAGATTGACAGACATCACCACTGCCCACGGTAGCAAATTCCATAGTTTAACCATAAAGGTAAAAGGTAAAGTTTCTCCTGCACATGTGTGCTAATTGTGTCTGACTCTGGGGTGGGAGCTCATCTCCGTTTGCAAGCCAAAGAGTCAGCATTGTCTAAAGATGCTTCTGTGCTCGTGTGGCTGGCATGACTAAATGCTGGGGCACACGGAACACTGTTACCTTTCCCACCGAAGTGGTACCTGTTTACCTACTCGCAATTGCATGCTTTTAAATTGCTAGGTAGGCAGAAGCTGGGACAAAGCAGCAGGTGCTCATCCGTCATGCAGATTCGAACTGCTGACCTTCTGACCAACTTCCCAGCAGCTCAGAGGTTTAACCTGCTGTGCCACCTGTGTGAAAACATACTTCCTTTAATCTGTCCTAAACCTTTCACCCATCAGTTTTTGGGTTCATCCTGGGTTTGAGTGTTATGAAAAAAGGAGAAAAATCTCTCCCTCTCTGCTTTTTCCACACACTGCATTATTTTAAACACCTCTATCATGTTTCCCCTTCCTTGCCTTTTTTCTAAGCTGAACAGTCCCGATTTTCAAAGCTGTTTCTCACAGAGAAGCTGCTGTAGCCGCCTGATCATTTTCATTGCCCTTCTCTGCACTTTTTCCAACTCAGTAATGTCCCTTTTCAGGTAAGGCTTGAACTTAAACAAAATATTCCAAGTGTGGTTACCCCAAAGATTTGTATAAGGGAAATAAGATTTCGGCAGTTCTATTTTCTATTCTGTTCCTAATTATGCCTAGCATGGAGTTTGTCTGTTCACAGCAGCTGCATGCTGGGCCACCATTTTCTTCCCGCTGTCTGCTGTCACCCCAAGAACCGTCTCTTGCTCTGTCAGTGCCAGCTCAGATCTCACCAAAAGAAGGAGAAGGAGAAGGAGAAGGAGAAGGAGAAGGAGAAGGGGGAAAATGGTAAAGTATGAATATGCATTAGGTCAAGATAATGGTAGTCCCTATTTCTCCTGTTTCCTTGCTAAGAGGTAGTGAATACAAGATGGGAGGAGGGAATACAAAGTAGGAAAAAGCCTTTTGGACTGGATAGTGAGTTATCACCCCACTCCACCAAATTGAGTCACATGAAATCTGATGATGTTGCAGCTGCTACTAATACTACTAGTGATAATTCATACTGATGTAGTGTAGCAATTTTTCTCATGCGCTATTACAGCTGTTGTGTGTGGAAGACCTGTATTAATACGATCCGCATAAAGAACTTGGAGTGGGGTTGAGGCTGAAATCTAGTGGTCTGCAAAGAGCAGCCTTCTCCAGCCTGGTACCATCCAGATGCTTTGGACTTTAACTCCCATCAGCCACAGCCACGATGATTAAATAGCCTGGAATGCTGCGAACTGCAGACCAAAAATATCCTTGGATGTCACCGGTCTGGAGGAGGCTTAAGCTGCCCCCCCCACCCCACACAATGAATTTATGAGTAAGTGCAGCCTCATACATGGCAAATGTAATTCAAAGCTTCTGCTGCTTTTGGCTGAACTGCTTTACAGGGTCATTGTAAGGACTTGAAACCCAATAATGTATCTAAAGAGTTTTGAGCATACTAAAACATGGTCTTACTTTTGGGATTTTTCTTTTGGCCCACAGAGCCTCATGGGGGTAATGATTTCTTACATTTAGATGTAGATGTAGAATCCATTTCCTATTTTAAAATTTCCAAAGTGGTTCATACCATACTACAAAATAATACACAAAAGGCAGATGAGCATGTTGCAGATGACTGTTGATTGACCACAATCCAGAGATACCTGAAGCTATTTGCAGGACCCCTACCTTGATGGTTTTCAGGAGGGAGTTTATTATTTTAAATGTGATTAACATGATGTTAGACTTCTGATGGAAGAAGGGATTGTTACCTGCCTCTGAACTGGTTACATGATTGTTTTTAGAAATAGTAATCATTTTCAAGACATTCTTTTATCACCTCTTGTTTATATTGAAGTTGTTGTGTGTGTTTCAATTGCAAGCCATCTCAAGGGCTTGTTGGTGAAAATGTAGGATAGAAATTTAAGAAAATGGAAAAGAGACAAGAAGATTTTTTTTTTTTTTTTAAAGAAACAAGCAGCACCTTCCAAGTGCCTTTTCAGTCTTTATGGCAGCGTTTGGTTTCCTTGCTTAACAAACTGCTATCAGTCTTTCTTGCTAGTGTTTGCTTAAGTATGCTTAGATGCAATCAAGCCTGTTTAAAAGGAAATAGCTCCCAGTTTCCCAGGATCCAAGCAAAGTGCAAATTAAGTCCATCATCAACAAGCTTCCTTCTCAGCATCTGAACCTGATGCAGAGCTCAGAGGCTAACCATCCAGCTCTTGGCAGTATCTGTCTCCTGAGTTTGTTGTATTTGGATTCAGGATTTTCCTTGACCCCCTAAGTGACCGTAAAATGCTAAAAGTATTTTCTTTACTTGTGAAGGAAAACACCAAGGACTTTTATTTAGTTGTTCAGAGCTCCTCAACCATGCATCTGTCACTTTGCAATTTCTCAGAGATTGTATCTGCAGCATTGTTTCTTAGCTGGGATAGCCATATGCAGTGCTGAGGGAACAAGAATGGCTCTTACATCGCTCTGTCCTGAGACTGAGGAAGGAAGGAAGGAAGGAAGGAAGGAAGGAAGGAAGGAGAATTCAATTTAAGTTCTCAGGCCCCAAGTCCTCTTTTACAGGCATTCTTCAGAGGTTTGATAGCTTCTTTCCTCAAAATAGCAAAAAGAAATCTGTAGCTATCCCTTCATTTTTAGACAAAAAGCTACCCATTTCCTTGCAGTTTGTAACGCATCTGAAAATCTTACATTGGCAGACACTGCACTCCATCTTGTGCATGATAATGCAGAACACTGGAAGGGAGGGTGCCTCTCACACAACTAATTTCTGAATATCCTGAATCCATTCAGTGCTAATAATTATGTATTTTGAATGCAAAGTTTGGTACAGAACAAAAAGTCCGATCAGGTCTTGGCTGGTATTAAACAGTCGTGGCTAACTAACTTCCAATTCTCACTTTCTCTGTCTCACTTTGTTTTAAAAAAATGAAACAATCTGACTACAGATCATGTTCAGATTCTTAGGCATAGATCAACATCATTTCCTTCTCTCCACCCCAGCCTCCAATATCTGATTGCATCCTTGTATTAGGTTCATTCAGACATAACACTAAACCCAGGTTTGGTGGCTCAGACACTTTCCTATCTTTTCCTCCTGGTGGAGAAGACATGATTAGGAGGGACTGGAAGCATGAAAGGGATTGGGAGCTTCTGCTTCTGCTTTAGATTAATTGCAATTTCCTGTGTCAGCTGAACCATAAACAGTGGTTAATCACAACTGTGGTTTGTTGAAACAGGACACCTTTATAATTCATGACTGGAAGTTGGCTTGCTTCAAGCCTGCTATTGTAGTTAAGATTAACCACAGTCTGGATGATACAACAAGCCGTGGTTAACTGAGGAAGTGAAGGCTTCTGACCTCCTTGCAGTGTCACCAGAGGAAAGGGGAGGGACAACACAAAAACACAGGAGCAGTCTAGGTTAGTTCTCATAGGGCTGGTCCCAACTCAGCCAGCGGCTTTCATAAGAATATAAATGGAGCCATGCTGAACAAAGCAGTGTCCATCCAGTCTAACATTCTCTTCACGCCTTGGCCAGTCACACAAGCAAGAAACTCTTTTGTGTGTGAGTAGACTTTCAAAGTATGTCTGTGATGCAGTGTTGTGGTGCTGATTCTCTTTTTGCTGGTTCTAGTATCTTCCAATTCGAATCACTTCCAGCTTTTCCTTGTAGCTGAATGGTTCTTAAGCAACTGGCTATGTCTCTTGGGACAAGTGTCTGTGGTTTTCTTTAGCATCTGAGTTCCCCCTACACTTTACCCTCCATTTAAACACCCTTGATGATTTTTGCAGTGAGACATGTCAGGTATTGATTGCTGCTTTTGGTCTGTTTTATTCTTTTCATGGAATGTATTGAGTTTGGCCTTCTCTTCTCTTCTCTTTTGGCAAAGTACACTCAGGGAAAAACCCAACCGCTTTTGAAATAGAGCAAAGCAGACAGAGAGGCCAAGCTGATAGTTGCAAGGTTGGATGTGGTACAGGAACCAAAATGGAAAATTTGTCAACATCCTTCAGGGATGTGTCTTGCAATGCCCACTCCACCCTGCTTAAGAAATGTGACTAGTTGAATTGAAACTCTGTTAACTTCCCTTGAAATTCCCCAGATGTTTTGCTTCAGCAGGAGCCTCCCCATCTTCCTCAAATTTTGCTTTAGCCGAACGTCAGTGACCTTGCCAAGGATGCAGATTTAGCACAATAAGATGGCAGTACACTAGAGGGAGGTGGTGGACCACATGAGGGACTTATGTCACCTTAACTATGACTCGATCTGAAGATGCTATGTTCAGATGCACCACCCATGTGTGGCTCTGGCTGATTTTGCCGGATTGGCTAAAGCTCTAGAAAAGGAGTGCTGACCCTGGTTCATTCTGGGGGCCAAATTCTAGTCTGAGAAACTCCCTCAGGGTGCCCCAGCAGTGGATGGGGCCAAAGGAAATGGGGCATGGCCAAGATACAAACCATTCCAGGATATTATAGCTGAAAGCATCTACTGGCAGGAATTAAGACAGGTATTTCAACCTTTCAGAATGAGCAAAAAACTGCACAAAAGCCAGGAAGCAACCAGATGATTGGAGATTGGGGAAGAGGGGGAAGGGTCAGCAGAAGGCAGCTTGACACTTTGGCCAACTCTGGAGGGCTGAATTAGGTCTTCGAAAAGGCCAGAACTAGGGCTGGAGCATGGGCCTGAGTTTTGCATCCCTGTGATACAGTCCACAAACCACATTTTTTTAGCATTGTCTGAGACTCTTCCAAAGTGGTGGTCCTCCACTTCAGCTTATTCAGAGCACAGAACACTATAAGCTGCTGATTGGTTTTGACAAACGCTGATCTAAATGGCACCCACCCTGTAATCTTGGAAGGCTGATGTTTTCAGAGTGCTGAGCTAGGACTGGGGAGACCCAGTATGCTATGATGATCACTGGGCAACCTTGGAGCCAGTCTCTATCTCAGCCTAAGCTGCTTCAACCACATCCTCCATTTGGGGGCTCATCTTCAGAAGCCAGCTATGGAATTGTCATTGGACAAGGGGGCCCTGCTGTGGTTGCACTTTCAGCACGCAATCTGAGACATGTCTACTCGGGAGTTAGTCCTACTGAGTTCCATAGGCCTTGCTCCAAGTGAAAAATGGGTACTGGTTGGCAGCATCAGGATGGGCTTGTCACCCTTGTGTTTTAGGGTGGTCATGTGTTCTCTCTCACGGAAGACAATCCTCTATTTGAAAGGCTGCCGAAGGACTGCCTAAGTGTCCCATTTTTGAACTGCTGCCCCAATTTCAGTTTAAAGGAAATGAACCATTGGAATGGTTGAACATTACTAAAGAAGCACAGCAGCAGCAGCAGCGCAGCAATATCCTCCTCCTGGTGGCCTCATGGAATATCTGTCTAGGGCCTGACTTTTGTAGTTGCAACATGAGGCGGGAAAACACACTTGGCAATGAAAAACAGAGAGTATTTGTATTCAGTGGCATGGCCAAGACTGCACAGATGTAGATCACTGGAGAGGCCTTCCTGGCAAAGTAGCTATGCTGTTTCCAGAGAGGAAAGCAACCTGGGGGACTGTGGACGGCCACTGCTTGCATCTGCACCAGCTCCCCTCAAGGCACCCCTAGGATTTTCCTTCCTTCCTTCCTTCCTTCCTTCCTTCCTTCCTTCCTTCCTTCCTTCCATCCACAGCACTGGCTCTAGTTTTGGATTGGGATTTTATAGTTTAACGAAACCCCGATTCTGTTTAGTGCTGGATTCAGGATAGGAAATATGGAAAGGGGTTCCTGAGATTTAGTCAATTTACCCCAACTAGTTTATAGTTAGTTCCAGTTTGATGTACAAACTGATACAGAAAAAGGACTCTAAAAATCTTACAATGGAGTCATGCCATGTCAAAAAAGTGCTTTTCCAGTCTGCAATTAGCAGACGGCAATCCTGGATCTTTGTGCGCCTCATTTAAAACACTTCTTGGGGCAAAATACAATGTTGCTCATCTTCTGTTGGCTCTGGCCACCGCTCTGGTCTGGCCATGGCCATCCCCATAGATTCTGTTCTGCAAGGGGCCCTGACAGCTTGTGGAGTGGTGATGGAATACCGTTGGCAAGCCCGCAAATGACCAAATACACTTGTTCCTGGGGGAAGGGAGTGTTGGTAGAATTCCCTGCACACTCCACTGACCCATCTCCTTCCCAAAATGGGCATTTCTGCTCTTTCAGGTTTCCCCAAGAGGTCTAAATTGCCATTCCACAAGTGGTAAGGCAGCTTGTGGAAAGAGATTGGAGGAGCTGGCCACACGTGGACCAGGATCAGCACCCAGCTCTGCTAGTCGATGGGCAAGTCCCCAGAGACTCACTCCACCCACCAGTGTCTCCCAGACCTGGTCTTCTTTGCTTCTTCCACTGCTTCTTCAGCCTTGACCATCTCACTCTGACCCCACTTATTAACTCTCCAACATGGAGGGTTGCATTCTTCCTTGAAGTTCACTCCTTTCCATCCTCATTCAAGCAACCTCTATCAATCTCATCTTTTGAGTCTCTGTTTGCAGCCGACACTGGCAGACTCACATGACATTTCCATGCTCAACCTTTCAAAAAAAATAAAATAAATGAAGCACCTCTCCTAAATTACAAGTCACCTATTCTTCTAGGACCCTCAGAATCTTGTCCAATATATTAACAAATTCTTTTGTGCCACAGTTGGATGAGACAAACATCTCATTTTGCAGGAAGTGAAGGAGAAATTCATTGATGTTATCAGGGCAGCCTTTTTTCTGAGGTTCTCAGAGAGGTTTCCTTGTAGCACACCTGTGTTTGAGAAGGCCGCTCTTTCCCCTCATTGCCAGAGTAACTACTAGGCCTTTGAAAGTATCTGGATTCAATTGCCAGAACTCTATAAAGATGCTAATTGAGATTTCAACTTGAACTGCTATTACTGTATCAGTGTTCACTTCCAGACCAACAGGCTGCTAAGATTTCTTGAGTTTGTTGGGGAAGAAAGTCATTAAATTCCCCAGTTCTTCAAGCTTTGAATAAACCAGCAGAGGGAGCTCTTAGTTTCTAATGAGCTAAAAGAAGCATGTTTGCACTGACAGTATAGCTAAACCCTATAAGGATGACAGTTCAGGATTTTGGTATTATGAGACATCTGCGTATTCTAAGGATTAGCAATGAGTCAAATACTGGGAATATATGCAGGCTTCCCTCCAAATATCCATAAATGCACTTTTAAAGACTAATCATGGGGCAATCTGCAGTCTCTTTGAAAGTGTTACTCTCTATAGCTCCAAGTAAAGATCTATAACCATTGGCAAAGAGCCTTCAGCTATGGCTGTGTAAAAACTCAAAAGACTGTTTTGCAGAGCGATCAGTATCCACCAAACCATCTTCAGCCATTTTCTTCCCTGCCTTCAGTAGCATTTTCTGACATTAAATGCCAGTTCTTTTTGTAATGCATTAATGATTCTGGCCCTCCACCAGAGCCTGGAGTGGGGCACGTGGTGCTGCCTTCCACCACTTCATGCTTACATTGGGTATGTGTGGGAAATCCCTCTTGGGGGTGGGAACCTGTTGGATTCCTGGGCTCGGCTCCTTGAACTCTGGCTTGTGGGTCTGACTTGCTGGCAAGTGTGCCACATGTTTGTGCAGGTGCCCACCAGGAACTCAGCCTGGGCAAATGCTGTGCAGGGGGTGTTCCTCTTCCACACACATGGTTTGCTTCTGCCTCATGTGATGTGGAAGAGGGGTGTCGGTTGCACAACTGGACTTCTGCAGGCACTTGCGGACTTCCTCTTGGCTCACTTTCTAAGATGGGGCTGAGCATGAGAGGCTGCCTGTGGACTGCAGAGGGATGGATTCCAGGGAGCTCCATCGCCACCACTTGCAATACTCAGTGTGACCCCATGAGCTTCATGGTTAGGCTAGGATTTGTACCCTCCTCTTAATCCTGCACTCATGGTGTGCGGAAACATCGCTAGGTTGACCACAGGACACTCAAGCATCCATCTAGAAGGTGAGGGCAAGACACACAATCTATTTGGGATTCAAAACCCACACAGGCCATCTGGCACAGGGATAGGCAATCTGGTATCCCCCAGAAGTTTTGGACTACAGTGCCCATGATCCCTGACCACTGGCTTTGCTGGCTGGTATTTAGGAGAGCTGTAGCTCTCCAACACTTCTAGCGACTACCAGGTTTCCTACACTTGATCTACCTCAGCGATGGGTAACATCCTTAATACTGTTAGTTGTATGCATCCAAAAAGTTCCCAAATTTTGGGGGAAGTTTTCCCTGAGTCTAATTATGTCATATTTTTGCAAACAGAACAGTGTCCAGAGCTACTACATAGCACTAAAATACTAGTTATCACAAGCCTTTAGTGGCCTATAGCAGCTCTGGGTACCATTCCTTGTCTTCCTTTATTATTATTTTTTTCATTGACTCCCCTCCACCATTTTTATGTACTTGTGGATCAGGGTGCAGCCCATAGGAATCGGTGTGTATGTGTAAAATGGCTCTTGAGTCAGCTGTAGTTGCCCATCTTTCCTCCAGCCACAGGACAGAGAAAACTATATGTAAAACCTCTTCAACAAATGCTTGCCCAGTTTTCCTATTAAATGTTTCTGGAAGGAGGTTTCAAATCATTGCTTCAGTGTTAAATGGTATATTTGTTTATGGCTTTTGTGGGGTGGGTGGGTGTTCCAGTTGAACTTAGGGATTGTTTCATGCATTATACAGCAAACAACCAGACTTTGTCACTAACTCTACAGCTGGGAAGCACAAAAGGAAACCACTCAGTTGGATTTTACTTATTTTGCTTTCAGTCCTAGTTTAGGTTTAGTTTTCGGTCATTCTCTGTGGAACTTTTCCATTGTTTTCTCCAGGCTTTCTCAAAATGTCTCTTGGATGCTCTCTGAGCCCCAAATAGCGAGGGCAGGCAGCCGAGGGAATGGAAGGAAGCTCCGACTGGAAGGAAACTAAGAGGAATCAAAGTACAGCCATCCCTAAGATGCCTGGGTGTGCTCACTTATTGGAGGAGAGGTGGAACATTTGCTGGAGAGGATGGGAGAATAAGAAAAAAATGTGAAGAAGATTCCTGTCTGTTCTGGAATACAAAGGGCATCTTTCCCAAGGAGGCAAAGTCATTGTTCTGCTGGCGCTAGGTAAAGACCTTTTTATTCAACTGATATTTTAATAGATAGATTTTAATATTGCTTTTATGCGTTACTGTTTTATGCCATGTATTGATTTTGATCACCTGTTATGATTAAACATTGCCACTGAGTTGTCAACATTGTGTATTTGGTCTTCATTGATATTATTTTTGTAGTGTTTTATTCTTGTTATACACGTTTATTCTGTAAACAAAAACAAGGGGTGCCAAAAAATGTATACATGTTTTAAGAGATGTTATCTATGTATTACTTTCCGAAGTTGAATTGAATTATGGTAGCAATGTTTAGCATGACGTTCGCTTAAAAGATGGCGTTAATCAAATGAATGCTAGCATCACCATGCAGCAGTTTTTCATAAACTTTTAAGAACATTTTTTTTCCTTTCTTAAAATGTGTATGAGTATACATTTTTGGTACACTCTGTATAATAAATAACTAAATGAGTGGCTGCCAACCTCTTTCACTCTCTGGTAAGGTTTTCTTCAAGGAAAAAAGTCATGATAGGCTCCCATCCATCAGGATCAAAGTCCTCCTGCACTGTCCTGTCTGCTAACTGCGTGTTTCAGAGCCTCCTCCTTCCACTCCAACTCTTGGGAAAAATTAAAGGAAAGAAGAATAAGGCATCTTCCATTTCCCTTCTCAAAGTCCAGAAGGACCTTGTGAACCCCGTGTTCTCGGGGAGTAGCTCAACCCTGCCTGGTCTTATCACAAGGGAAGATTTTAGTGAGAAATTCAAGAATAAATCCCTTTTGGGTCAAATGTCCAAGGACATAAATAAGTTAATGTGGGAAAGGGATGTGTGGGATGGCCGGGGAGAAGAGGGGGAGAAAGGGGGAAGGCAACAAATCATACACAAAGATCTGCAAATCCATAAAGTTCATGTGATGTACCGAGTTACATTTTAGCCGCTTTAACAAAGCTTTAGGTTTCACAGTATGTGCTTTAGAGCTCCTTTTAGCAAAAGACTCTGAAAAAATAATATGACCCTGTACTGGGATGCTCCCACGGAGACAGTGTTCAAGTTTGATTCACCTATTTATGGGGATTTGAGACCAGGAAAAGCCAGCCTCTTGTCTGACTGTTGTTAGACCCAATGGCGAGAGAGCCTCCATTGCAAATGTAAATGATCTAGGTGCCAATCCAAAACTGATTTAGCATCTGGTTCCATCTTTTTAATGATTTTAAATTACAGAAAGATTTGCCAGGTTTGGCCAGTTGGAATATTGTAAAAGATTAACCTGGGAATGTGTACTGGGAATAAAACCAGGATGTTACTTCTCAGCAGAGGTGCCAAGCTCCTGACTCCCTAGGTGGCACTGTTGGCCTATGTGAGCAGGTAACATTAATCTAGGCTGGAGTCTTCCTCTCAGCTGAGAATGGCTGCATCCTTCCCATCCCAGAAGACTGTGGCCCCTACTTCCTTGCTCCCCATGACTCACGAGAGAAACTCTTCACCCTTGCCAAGCTGCACTACACCCGCACCCATAACTGTGAAATAAATTCCCGTTATTACAGAGCTCTTGCAGTCAACTGCACTAGTGGGGCTTGGGCCATGCACACAGTGGGTGGCTCCACACAACACAAGAAGCCATGGTGGCATCTTACTGCTGTGGGCTGGTTGTGTCATCTGGACCCATTTCCAGAGTCCCTGCATGGTAGGATTAGTCTTCTGAAATCATAGGAAAAAAAATCAATGGTCTGTTCTAAGGTTTCCATTCTTCACCATGGCTTTTCTGGTCATCCAGACTAAGGATCATCATTTTACCATTTTGGAGTGGAAATGCCATAGAGTCCCCTGGCAAGAGTGGCTGTGGTTGCTTCTAGCCTTTCATCTCTATTGCCTTCAGTGCCCTAAGCAACAGGCACATCCTTGTTCACTTTGGCTGAGTGATGTATCTATTTCCCAACAGGGAGACAGTGCTAAAATACACAGAAGGAGAATGGGAGAATCATAAGGAAACTTTATTTTCATTTAATAAAAATCTCTGTAGAAGCTGGAGTGGATGGGAAGCATTGCAGACTCAAGGTGCATCCAGGAAGGGGAAGGGGGAAACCCACCTCAAGACTACAGCAGACCCATCTAGAGGAGGTTACTGTGGTGCATGGGCAAGAAGAGGGAAAGGTTGGGGGGTTTGCTTGTGGGTGCTGCCAGGATGCATAGCAAGGCCAGGAGGAAGGAGCAGGGAGTGTGGAAACCTTGTTGCCCAGCTTAACTATGTGATTGTCTGACCAGTAAGTTCAACAAATCTGCATGCCATGGAAGCCAAGCTGGGTTGCTTGCTGTGTCATGTGAACCCAGCACGTGAGTAATGCCAAAACTTCTCAGGCTAACAATGCTGCCTTCATCACCAGCGTGGACTGCTACTCCCGTTTACTCCCACTCTGAGCTATTTTAACAGCCTGTTTCACCTTATTCTCCTCATTAGCACAATCAGCTGTCATCTTCAGATGTATCGTTGTGTGTGTGAACATTAATAACATTTTTTTCAGGTAGAAGAAAAGCCTCTGTGATAATATATAAATGACAGACTATCTGCTGAAAATGGTGATTCAGGCCTTTTATAGTCATGCTTGAATAATCTAATTTTTAAAAGTTGTCATTAAGGGGAATTGCTCTTCTGTAGGGACTGATAAATATTGACCTTGGAGGGACCATCAGTTTTTTGAGGTCAACCTTGCTATGTCCCTTCTCCACATGAGTTTGCTTCAAAAAAATCCATATGGACATGTATATGCATTTTTATAATGCATGCATTTCTGTGCATATCTGGGGGCATGTGCCCATTGACCAAAGCATATTTCTGTAATATTTCTGTGTTTTTGCTTTGTGCATTTGCCAAATATTTATTTATTTAGACCATGTTGTCAGCCCTATGTTTTGTTTTGTGGAATGCACTGCAAGCTTGGAAATGTACAGATTTTCAGCCACAAATTGCATTCTGGTTCAGGAAATGGAGACTGGGTGAATTGGTCACACAAAATTCACCACAGCGAATTTTGTACAGATCCCTATCTAACATGGGTTGTTGCAGGAATAAAGGGAATGGTTAACTTATGCCTTAGCCAGGATTTTCTGAGAAGAAAATATTATTAGGCATAGATTATCATTAGTTTACAACTTTATAAACTTGACTATGAACAGTGTGAGCAATTCATAAGTTAGGAAGAATTCTAACAAAACACCTGTGTGCACAAAATGTCTGGAGAAATACTTTTAAAGACAAACCTTTAGGCTTTTTATGCAAAAAGTTGTGTTGAACATTTAAAATATGGAGGTGAAAATTATAAGTAGGTCCACTTGAACCCAATAAACATCTCTCCTACTAAACACGTTGAAGATGAGTCTAACCTAGTTTCAGTCCTCAGAAAGCTCTGCTAAATTAAATGGAATTTTGTTTCCAAGTAAACATTTTTCAGGTGAGAACATAACTTAGACAGTAAATATATTTATTTGCTTTCTTGCTTGCTTCAGGCCTTGAAGAGGGAAACACTGCCCTGTTTCCAGACTTTATTCCATAACTGCAATGATGGCTATGGAGATCTTTCTCAAGTGAAAACTACATCTCTGAAGAAACAAGGAAAAAGCCACAGGCCAAGAGTTTTATACCTTGAATTATAAGACCAAGGACTATGTAAGGCCATGTGGTGCTGTTGTCGTTACAGTTCATGCCAAGGTAACTATGGATTTTAATTCCGAATAAATAATAGTGACAGACTTAAGTAGCCACAGTTAGCTTCCATCAACCGCAATGCTTCTGTTCTCTAGTCTGAGTGATCTTTTTTCAACCCACTAAAATCCATTCTTAGGAGTTCTAGAAAGATCCACAATCGTTCTAAAATTCCCCAGAACTGATCATTTCTGGCATTCTAAAAGGACCCTCAAGCATCATCTGTCAATCCTATTTGTGCTTCATGGATTGAGGGCTGCAGGATTAAGGGCTAAAGAAGTTCACCTCACAGCAAGGGGATGGTGCTGAGTCTCAGACAAAGCCCTTCATGTATCACAAGTGATGGGGTTTCACAGGTGAGGTCTGCCTCTGCTTCTCTTCACATTGATGGTGCATTGGTTGACTTTAGGCCCATAGTTCTATGCCAGCTTGTGTGCATGGCGCTTCAGGCAAGGATGAATCCTGCCTCACTGAGCATGCAGCTGCCAGGGGGCTTGCTTGGCTGTGGGGAGGACTGGTGCTGGAGGTTTGGGCTGCCTTGTGCAGCCCCACAGCTCTCTCATGCCTGTCAAGATGGAGACGCTACAGGGGAGGCCCAGCACCTCCGCCAGGTGTAGCGTTCCCTTTTCCCCTGAGCTATCATCCCTCCCTCCTTGCCAAGGGTTCAGCAGTGCCAAAGCCCCCAGAAACACCTCCTGATGCTAAATGGGCAAGGCCTTCGGCCAGGAGCTTGCTGCACGGGGAGCAGAAGCTCAGCAGAGCTGTGGAGAAAGGCAAGCCAGGCCTGATCAGTAGGGTGAGGGGCATCAAGGCCCACTCTGCCAAGCGGCCCCACTGTCTGTGCCCATCCGTGCCATGTAGCCTGCCCTCTGTGCACTAAGAGCCTGCTGCTGAAGTAAGAGCCATGCCCATCGGATTTGGTATATGGAACAGGGTGGGGCACCCTCCTGTCCTTGGCTCAGGCGTCAACCTATTTTGGGCTGGTGCTGTTTCTCTCAACCATTTTGATACCTTGAGGTTGTACTCACAATCCCCACTCCCACAGCAGGTCTTCTGTCCCCTCTCCCAACACACAGTATTTACATCTGAGGTCTGAAGCAGGAACAAAGTTTTTATCCCCCCCCACTGCAAAAGATTAATAATCATATACATTTCTTGTCACGTCTGAAGTTCAAATCCTGCCAGTCATGCCCGCAGTCCTTGGACATGAGTCCCACACCACCGTCTCACCCATGTTCCCCAGCAATGGGTGTACACAGGCGTTCTTCCTCAGGACCAGGAGCCATTTGCACCTTTCTCTGCCACGCATTCGCACCATCCCCTTTTAAAGCCACCCAAAGTGCTGCTCATCACTTTGTCTTGCCCTGAATTCCACAGTTCAACTAAGCACTGTGAGATGAACAATTTTCTTTTCTCTGTCCTCAGCCTCCCACCAGTTGACTCAATAGGGAGACCCATTCTTGGGGCACTACAAGGGAGCGATAAAAATATCTGCCTGCAGAACTCAGTGCATCTCTGTCCTGTCTCCTCCACACACCTTTTCTCTGAGCTAAGCCATCCCAGATGTCGCAACAGATGGAGGGGAGTTGCTGCAGCCTCTTGATCATTGCAGTTGCTTTTGTCTGCACTTTTCCTAATCCACAATTCCTTTTTGAGGTGTGCTGACCGGAACTGCATGCAATGTTCCAAGCATGGTCACATCAGGCCAATAGGATACTGACCATTTTATTTGCAATGCCTTTTCTAATGCTGCCTACCACAGAGTTTGCCTCTTTCACACTGGGCCAACATTTTCATCCAGCGCTCTGCTGTAGCCCCAAGATCTCATTCAGCATACAGGCAAAGATGGGATTCTACCTGGCCAAACATGCACCAACAAACAGACATCAACTTTCAATTTGCCAATACATTTGAGGACAATGTTTTATTATCACAGTTTGCCTCAGTTCCTCAAACTTTCTTCCTGAGAACACTGGTTCGGGCACAGGTATCTTTTCCTACATCTTCTGTAGTGAAGACAGATCAAAAGAATTCGCTTTTCCATACCCTCCATGCCCTCCTTTAATATTCTTTTAATTCAGTTGTGGGTCAACACGCCAAAGGCTGCCCTAGTTTGTTTCATTCTTCTGATATGTTTGGCACAGCCTTCATTATTGGCCTTGATGTGATTTTTTGGTATTTATTTTTTTTAACGTTTTTCTATGCTGTCCCATTATTTAAAGTCTCTGGATGGCTTACAGAGGACAAAAAACCAAAACCACTTGTCCACTTGCATCTCCTTCATGCAAGCTCATCCTCCCTTTTCTTCTCATTTGTGCAGACTCCCATTTTCTGAAGGAATCTTCTCTAACAGCTTTCTTCACAATGCTCATTTACCATGCTGGTGACTCCTGGGACTTGGTGCTCCCTTTCCTAATTTGTGGTATACATTCCAGCTGAGCTGCTATTACTGTGGTCTTTAAGAACCTTGAAGCATTTTTAAGGGATTCAACCCTCTGGAATGTTCTTTTCATCTCCCTTTTTTTTAACCAGTGCCCACATTTTAGAGAAGTTTCCTCTCCTGAAGTCAAATGTGACTGTGTTGGCCTTTCCTGGCCATTTTCCGCACATACAGGTATCTAGTAGCACTGTGATCCTTGTTTCCGGTTGGTTCAACAACACTCATATCTTGTTCTAGTTTCTGTGTGGAATTAGATCCAGGGTCACCTCCCCTTCCATGACCAGCTTTGCTAGGGTGCAACTGTTTAGGGCATCAGGAAATTTAACCTCGTCATTGTGACGGGAGGCAATAGAAGGGCAATGAGTATCTGCTACGTAGCCTACACTCTGAAGCTGGCCCAGGTGCAGAGATGCTGTCTCATCAGCTGTCATGAAGTAAGATTGTTGTAAGCCGCCCCGAGGCTTCAGCGAATGGGGCGGCATAAAAATGTTTTAATAAATAAATAAATAAATAAATAAATAAATAAATAAATAAATGATTCGTTATCCAGGTCCGAAGGGTGGGACGGGGTCATTTTGTCCTCACTTCTGTAGCAAAACATTCTGGGCCAGCCCTGGGATGAACTATGAAGCTAACAAAATAAATTCTACATTGAATTGCCCGGAGAATTTCTCCTGACTTTCAACAGACACTCATTCAAAAAAGGAATGTGAGAGGGGATTGAGGAAAACTCTGAAAATATAAAAACTCCTTAGACCCTTTAATTCAATTTAGACTCGACAGTACAGATGGACCAGGACTTGATGATGTCAGGAAAGAGGGAGGGGTCAGTGTTGATGTTTGACTCTGAGCCAGGCTTTTCTGCTGCTCATCCCCCTCTTGATTCATATCCTTTTAATGAAAGCATAACAGAGTCATGTGATGTTTCTCAAAAATGAGTCATTTATGACACAACTTCCACCAAGAGTGCAGGGTAAAGCAGCTCCCCAAGGAAAGCAAATTTCCCTTCACAACTTTCTAGACCTTTAAAATATTTGTTGTGATTATGGTACTAATGAGATTCAGCTGTTGCAGGTAATATAATTCCCTGATAGCTTGAGAAAGGGGTCAGGATGGGTGGGAAGGAGAACTAGCAGGCCTTAAAGGATATGTAGCTCTCTTTGCTGGTATGATATTTGGACATTTTTCAGAGAGAAGAATTCCATATTTCTCAAGGGGCTGCTGTGCGATTTTTCTGAAGCACCATGTTTGAAAGGGGATCCCCGGCAAACAATGATACGATGTGTCAATGATGTGATGACTAGGAAAGTGATGCATTTTGTTTTCTAGGAGCATCTCTAATATAAGTAGGTAATGAGAGATACACAGACAGGCAGGCAAACAAGCAATGTGAGTTCAGTGGCTAAAGTGCATACCAATTGGTCATTGTGTATATTTCTCATGCCTCACGGAGAATGCACAGATAACCTGCTAATGGAAAAGGAATTTTGCACATTCTCCAGCCATTGCACATAATTCCCAACACACACACACATACGACTTTCTTCTGCTTGTAGCAGATGTCCAAAGTGGCTTGTGATTCAAAAGGATGAGAGACAAACAACAACAAACACAACCAGCCACCCTGAAAAGCAAAAGACATCAGGAATCATGAACTGAATGTGCCATATGCTTGCTGTCATAAAATTGTGATTACCTGCCATCTAAATGCCATGCCATCAGAAAGACAGCCAACCCAATATCCTGGGTGCAAGGAGTTCCAGAGACTGGGTCCTTGGGGAAATCCCTTCTCCGAACCTGCCATTTGCATTTCGGGGAAATCCTGCCTCTTAGCATCAATTGGGGTTTTCCATCCCTGCACTTCAGATGCTATCCGCATTTTTTAAAAAATCTACATGTTAAATACCCCCTCTTTACAATGTCCATTTAACATTCAAACCCAAAGCTACATGGACCGGAACAATGTGATCAATGCACCAGGGTGTACTTGAAGTGGCTTCTCCCACCAGAGGACACAGGATCATGGATGCAGACCGATGTGGTGCAAGTTCAGGGGTTAGTTCTGATGGAAGAATAAAATTATTCCAGTGTTCTTTGAACTGAAAGGAGCAGGGAGAGCTATTCTTTAAGCTAGATGTACAGGGACATGCCAGGAGCTGGAGCAGAGAAAATGCAGATATATGGCCTATGTTGTCTCTTGTTTGTGCTCGTCCTGAAAGGGTTCCTAGGGAAGCTCTGACATCTCAAAAGTCCTCCTCCACCAGCTGTAAAACTCAAAGGACACAACTAATCACATGGAGGAATTCCAGTGATTTCTATAGAACTTTTTTTCACCGTCTGGAACCATGGAAAGAGCCAAGTGAGTTTTGTCATGATGAATTCCAGGTCAACCATAGATTTTTTTTAAAAAGATAATGATATGGCAAGCTATACATGCATATGGGGGGAAAAATGCCAAGCCCACAGCACTCAAAACCCAGTAAACAAAGAAGCAAGCCAGAGTGAGCATGAAAGTGGATGCTTGTGAATTGCCAGAAAAGAGGACATGCATCACCCGAGAAAAGGACACCTAGCCACATAAAATCTGCATATGTTACTTTATAACTGCTACTTGGGAAAAGGCAGCTAAGGCATTAACTTGACATTGACTATGAACAGGCCACCTCAGGCTGTCACATCATTTGCATTGCCTTTAAGGATGTATAATACTAGTTAGGAGGTTAAGAATTACCTCCCCAAAAGTGGCTTTACATTTTACAGGTGAGCACAACTGACCTGCGTTATTCTGCACAGTTGTCCTGTTGCTGCTTTGGTGTGGCAGTTCTCAATTTTGCTACAGCGTGGGCTCATACATCCAAGAGCCATATTTGAGTCCTCATTTTGTAAAGAAGGTTTGGGCTCTTTGGGACACTAAATAACCCCAAGGGTTCTCTCACACACTCAAACACACTAATCAGCGAGGAATATCTAGGGGTTGCTTTGAAGTGGATTTCACTTGAAATAAAGGACCTAATCCTGCAACTCTTTCATCTTGTAAAGTGCTTCTTAGGCTTTGGTGAGTAAGGGCCGCCTGACAGGACCTACTTTTAAGACCAGCAGTACATATAATCTTTACTGATTATATTTCCCTGTTTTTGAACAAACACTCTGGACTGCCAGAGGTGTTTCATTTACCAAGTATGATGTACCAACAAGACCTCTGTCAGTACCAGGAGATACACACACACACACACACACACACACACACACACACACACAGAGAGAGAGAGAGAGAGAGAGAGAGAGAGAGAGAGAGAGAGAGAGAGACTCCTTTATATTTGGAAGGCATCTGAGGGCAGATTTTTTTCTGATGCTCCATGCTATCTAATTTCTGCAACACAATCTTATCTGTCCATGTAGATATCCCCCAAACAGGGTGACATTTGCTAGCCTTGCTTCATTCCTGAACTGCTGCCAGGGAAAATAGCTAGCAATGCTGAAATTCTGTAATTCTGTTTTCTATCTGCTGCCATTTTATAGTTGCTTGGCTTGCCACATGGATCATAAAATGTTTTTATTATATCTTTCCATCTGTTGCAATTTTCCTATTTCAAGGGGGTACTCAATGTATGTAGCAGCCTTATGTCAATGGCTTTGTTTTTAGACTTTTATTCCCCAAATTGGTTGTTTTTATGAAAGGAAAGGGAAAAAAAACAGTGGCTAAGACAACTGATCCTAAGCACATCATGCAGTGGTGAGCTCCATGAATTTAAATGCTGTGAAGATCAAAGTGCAATAAGATTGACGGCATTTCAGTTTTCTGTATAAAATCATTACGAACATCATTGTGGCAAACAGAGCTGATCTGCTGCTCATCCTTGCAAAAACAGCACAGGAAAATCCTAGAGGCACTCGGATGCATGTGGAATTAGGTAGGAGGTTTGTGACTGCAGACAGGAGGAATAAGAGCCACTTTGGCCTGGTTTGCACCACACGGCAACTGCTCTGGCTAATCAGCCATGCTGGGATGGCATGTCATGTGAACCCACTGCAGTTTCTGCAGCATGGCTTGTTAGCTCTCAGAAGCCATTCTGAGAGCTAGCAGGTTGTTTTAGGGCTGTGGATGTGCCTGGTGGCCTGTTCAGCCGGTCAATCTCAGCAGAGTGATCTCATCATGAGTTCTTGGGAATGGCAGCAGCCAGCTTGCCAGACTAGCAGAAAGTGCTGCCAACCCTCGCAACCTTGCTGCCCTCCCTCGTTCTTTCTCAGTGCCCACTGCCCCTCATTCCTAAAAACAGCAAAGAAAGGACACAGGCGAGCGTCCTAAACACATTCACACCTTTTAAATTTTATTTTCAGTCCTGCACAAGTGTGCTGGAGTGAATGACACCTGCTAGAAAATTTGTGTAAATATTTGCCTCTATTTGACTGCTCTGCCTTGCCATTTGTGCTATTTTGGACTCAGTTTTTATTTCTCTGCCATGAGTTTGGTTCAACTTTCCTTTTAGCGTTCCTGTTCTGCCTTGAAATTTCACCCTGTTTCACTTCTTTGCTATGACTTTGGCATATGTTTACTGCTCCCACTCAGTGCTCTGCATCTTATAAGCATATATGCAAACAAGCAATGAGGAGGAGGGGCTGGGCAAAAGCAAAGAAGGCACTTTGTGAGTGGGTGTTCTTCCTTCTGTGTAATGTGAAGTAGCCATCTCAAAAAGAAGTGTGCACTAGCAAGGGAAATACCAAAGTGGAGGATGCAGACAAGAGCATTATATGTGGCTAAATACCAGAGAGGCAGTTTTGCACAAATCCCTGAAAATAAATAAATAGCTGGTGAGCATGGTCCTGCATTTGTAAGAGCTCAGAAAATTATTTTCTTTTTGTGAGTTATGGTGTTCCCAGGTTGCCCTACCTCCTGCCAGAGACAAGCCACTGATTCATGATCCCAAGTAATTTGTCATGAGGAAAGGTGCAAAGGAGCTGCTATAGCCTCAGGTTATGCAGTGGAGCATGCTGTTGAGAATGGCCAAGAAAGGGTCAAGCTGGTTTAGCACCTGAGAAAGTGAGCTTCTTAATCTAGGACAGCAAGATGAGAGCTGAAGCCAAACTATCAGGAAATAGGCAGTGCCGCCCTCTTCAGACTAGGCATGTTAACAAAGCCTCCCTTCAAGGTGGATCCTTTCCTTGAGGAGTCTCTTGGGCAGTGACCCACTCCATCGCCTGCTGATCTTCCTCCTGATTTGGTGTCCACCTCTGGCATCTCTAATGCCAAGTCTCTCTTTCTTTTCCTCTTGGCTCTGGCTGACGTTTGCGTGAGTTCAGAATGGCTTGGTAGCACCCGTGCTGTTCCTACCTAACTCCAGCAACTGCGGTCTCGGGGCCTCAACGGCTTCAGTCGCCACTTGCCCCTCCACATCAGAATCAAATCCCGTGTTGTCTTGGGGTGCCTCTGTGTGAGTCCTGGCCTTCATCCTTACAGATGCAGGGTTGGGGAGCCCAAAGCATGCAGCAGCTGCAGGACAAAAGGGTGAATTCATTGTGAGAACAGGAGGGAAAACCCAAAGCAGCTGGAGAGAAGGTGCTTTGCAAGTGGGATTTTTTTTTAATTGCTTCAGTGACGCGGCCTTTTTAAAAAACATTTCTAGCAATGGAAATGGAGATGGAGTATGCAGTTGACAAGGAAAGTGACAAGAGACAGTTAGCAAGCAGTAGGCTGGAGTAAATGTCAAGCAACTGCACTGTATTCCCCTAAGTTTTTGAAAAGGTTGTACATGGCACATGGCTTATAAGGGTTCAGAAAATTAATTCTTTTTCATGATCTGATGCCCAGGGGGGTGGATTTTCTCTCACAAGGAAACCAGTGGATCAATTGCAGAAAAGGTGCTGATGTAGAGCCCGAGGAGACTAGGCCTTTGGTTTCTCACTGGAAAGGCTGGGATAGAAATCTAATACATGCCAACATAAAATAAGGGCACCTGGGATGCATGCTGTAGCTAGAATGAGGACTGAAGGGAATGAGGGGATGGGGAAACACACCGCGATAAATTGGATCATTGGATGCCACCAGGGACATCCACAACCCTAAAGCAAACAACTAACGTGCCAAGTGTGAACCTACCTGAACGGAAGGCTTGGAGGAACAACTACCAGGAGCTGACTCTGCATAGCCATACAGAGACAAAACTGGAGGGACCCAGAGACTGATGAGGTGGAGGCATATTTTGTGAAAGAAAGAAACTTGTTCCATCTCATTCTTAAATGGGTGCAGGATCTGCCTGAAGCAAGCTTCCGACCCAGCCTATAGACCTCATGTGACCAGCAGAATTTAGTCTGAATGCCAGGAGATTCCGCCTTCCTTTTTTCTTCTTGAAATTCTGAATATGCAGACACTGTGACTTCACAATCTAGTCAGTTATTTTTCCTCTTGTTTCCCTTTGCCCCTGTTCTCAACCTGCCTGTTGTAATGTCTCACCTGATGAGAAGATCTGGAGATCTTGAAAGTTTGCCCATTCTTTGTGATCTTTTGGTTGACCCAGTAAAGGTGTTGCAACAATATGGATGTTTGGAAATTTAGGAGACAGTTTCTCACAATTCTGTCAATAATCAAGATGTTTTGCTCCTTCCTGTACTTTGCAATGTTTTCAGTATCTGCAGGTATGGATACTTCACTGGGTTCGGCCTGTTATCTTATGCCTGTGCACTTCCCTCTTTCCCAAATGTGTCATGGCAGCACGTTTTTGTCCAGAATTCTTATTGGCCCAGGAAAACCTCCATTTCTGAGCAAACAGATAGCAGGTCTCTGATTCCATGGTATTCCTGGCTGAAACCTCCTTTGCATGTTCAAGACAGACTTGTGTGATGAATTTAAGTGCATGAGGTGACACTGAAATGTTGTGGTTTTATAAGGTTATTGTCAGGTCAACTATTTGGCTTATATCCTGCTATATGTTCACATTTGAGACATCTAACATTTATTTATATTTATTCATAAATTTATTTATATGCTTCCTTTTGGTATGTAGCTTGGTCAGAACAAAATAAGATATATAAAATACATTAAAAACAAAAGAATCTAAACATAAAACAGCAGCATAAAAAGCAATATGTCAGATAACTATTATTTTAATAAAATACTAATGCTTGAGTTCCAATAAATAAAATATGGCTCTAGAGACATTTCAATGTCAGCTCACTACTTAAAACAAGTACAGTGAAAGTTCCAGAAAAGCCCACTCAAAATAAAAACAACAATAAAGCTGTTATGAAGGCCTAGGATGTGAGGGTGGAACGAAGTTTGGTAGAGAGAGAGTTTCACAATCTAGGTGCCACCATGGAAAAGGTCATGCCTCTTACACCAAAGCCAGCCAAATAAATCTCTCTGGCAGGGCCCCAAGCAGATCCTACTAGTCAGCTTTTATTTCTGCACAGATTCAAGTGGGTACTTGAATCAGCACTTCAGATAGTCTGCTTTTGATGCACTGTAAGGCCTAGCAGAAAACCAGCCCCTTGAAATGGGCCTAGAAATGTCCCAGCAACTGGCCCAATGGGTAGGGAATCAACATCACTTGAGCCCAAAATGTAGGTGCATATATTATGCATGAGTTGACACTTCCGAACCGGCTTCAATGCAAGCCCCACATACATCTCACAAAGGATTCAAGAAACTAGTTTAATAAGGATCATCACACCGAGGTCCAAAGAAGGAAGGTCCAATGGCTTTGGAATGCCTACTGATTTATTTAGCACACCTGCATACTGTATCATACAATCCTTCTCAAACAATCCTTAATTACGCTAGTGCAACATTGCCATGTGAGCATAAAAGTGACAGAGCCCTGGTCAAATCAAAAGGTGTGTGCAGAAGGCTGTTCTGAAATATCAAGGTAATTCATAGACTCTTCAACCATTTCAGAATCAATACAGCTGTAATAATGGGACAGATGGTTTCCAAACAGACACTGATGGGTGTAGGAAAGAACTCTCCTCGAAACAAGGCATATCTAACTTTGTGAAAGTTGTACTGATGATAACAAAACCTGGAAGAATGCACTTGTGTTGGCAGATGAAAAACTAAGGTGGTGATCCTTACTCACTAAATCTGGAGAAAGAGAATGGAACTTAGTGACTAGGTCCAGGGCCCATAGCCATTGTAAAGGATCACCCAGTCAAAGACATGGGATACTGAATATCAAAATTAGCACTGCGTGTTAAACTGAGCAGGGGCAGAGAAAGGAAGGAATGAGCATCCTTGGTCATTGACTTGCCATTGTATCAGAACCGCTGATGCCGTCGGACGGATTGCAGCATGAATCTTTGATAGGAGTCACCTTCAGACTATTTTGTTACGGAGGGGGCATATCAGTGTGGCAATAACAACTGAAAATAAACCCTTTTATTCTAAGTGCTGCCTAATGTCTATATATTTTTTCTTCTTCTGATGCAATAAAAGCAAATCAAAGCTAGACATTTCAGCTGCTATTCTTAATAGGTGTAGGTACATTGTAAAGGAGAACTCATAGGCATCTCTACTTGGATAGAGCCAGTATATGCCACTTCTCCTATTCATCCTGGCACACTTTACATGCTTGCAACAGCCTTCTCCAAGCTGGTGCTCTCCAGATGTATTGGAGTACCACTTCCATAATGCCCAGCCTGCTGCTCTATGAAGTGCCAATCCCATCTTGTTGCAGAGGAGTCAGCAGGTACCCTCAGGTACCCTCTTCCACCACAAATGGAATGGAGCAGCCACTCAGCCCTGAGGTCTGTACAAACGCCTACCTGAGGGCCAACCTAAACATCCTGCTAAGCACTCATGACACAGCTGTGCGTGTTCAGTTTACAGACTTGAGGGTGGCCCCAATTCAGATCAGGCAATCCAGGAGGAGGGATTTAAAGTCCCCCTCCCCCATTTTTGTCCCCATAGTCCAACATGGATCTTTTTCAGGTTTTTTTTTTTTTTTTAACCACCTAGCCCTCAAATCAGAGCGGTGGAATTTTCAGGAAAAAATTGGAGGGGAAACCTTAAATCAACCCTTCTGAATCCCTATAATCCCATTGAGAATTGATGCTCTACTTGCACTCAGGTAGGTAAGCCAATCATGCTAGCTCTATGAGCAGGATGATTAATTTGGCCCAGATCCATGCATTCATCCCTGCTCGCTGAGTGTTAAAAGAAAAACTGAACACGAATCCTCTACTGCAGCAGAGCATCTGCCGTAAGCACATGTCCTTGGCCACTGGACAGCCTCCAGTGGACAAAGGATAAGTTCTACCATGCATCAGCCCCCACCCAGACCCTACCATCTACACAGCCAGTGGTGTGACTTCACTGGAAATGTAACAGCCCGTTTCTAACTATGTTGACTTTGCAGTATCTTCCAAATGTCTCCATTTGTCTGACTTCCAAATACATATGTTTAGGAGTTCAGCCTGAAAGTACTTTACCTTGGCAAGGCCAGACCAATCCTTTGGAAATCAAGTTCCATTGAAATCAATGGGGATTGACTTCTAAGTGATGGCAAGGGAGGCTGCCAGACAACTTAACAGAGCACAAGTCCGTCCAATGCTCATGGCCAAGAGCACCACTGGTGGTGGTTTGTGTGTGTCCAGTTGGCAATGTCTGAGCCACGTCACTGGTGGCCACAGGGTGTATCCAGAGTCACAGTCACCCTTTTAAAGACACTTTGCTCTGTTCTTTAGTTCCAGTGAGAAATCCATAACTGACCTTTTTAATTGGACTCTGGTGTTTGCCTCTTGCTTTTTCTTTTCTTTTTTCCCCCACAAACAAGGCACACAGGCTTGTAAGCCAAGGTTTTCTGAAGCTTATATTCTTGTAAAAACAGCTCCCAAGTACACACATTCTGGTCTTTAGTCAAGTCGGGGACTCAGTATGCCAAGTCAAGTATTTATTTTCATTACTTTTGAGACCACCAAAATTAATGTATCTTTCAGACAGGAAGAATTTTATTTATTATGGTACATTTGGATCCAAGAGATGAAAGAGGAGCAGCCTTCATCTTGGAAAAGCAAATGAGGTTGGGAGCCCAAAAGGGAGACCACATGATTTGGGGCACTGCAGCGCCTCTCCTCCAGCGGCAGCTCACCCAGATATTTGCATACAGATTGACCACAACTCCTCAAACACATACACAAAATAACCACACTGTGGCCACACCAATGTGTGGTTATAATTACATCAGCAAGGACTTAAGATACAGGATTTTGGTGGTAGTGGTGGGGTGGGATGTGTGCGTATTTTTTAAAAAATACCCTCATTCTTTATTTTGTCTGCATTCCTCAGATGTATGTACTCCCTCCAGATAACTTTGGTCAGGATGGAAAGTGCTCAAGGGTAGCTTCTGGATTTTCTAAGGAGACAATGAAATGCCTATTTTATTGATTCCCTCATTGCCAAGCTATTGATGCGTTCATGAAAGCATCAGAGTCATTATATCTCCAGATGGCTTCAAAGTGCAGCTTGCCTCCACACATGGAGATGGTTCATGGCTGTTCATTGCCTTTTTGTCTCATCTTTTCCTCCAAGGAGCCAAGGCAGAAGGCATGATCTTCTTTCTTCCATTTGATCCTCACAATGAGCCTTTGAGGTAGGTAAGGCAGTGCCTGGCCCAACAGCACCTAGTGAGCTCCATGGCCAAATGGGAACTAGCACCTGGGTCTTCCAAGTCCTGGTCCAACATTCCAGTCACTGCACCCTCTAACCGCTGCAATCATGCTTAAGACATGGGTTCCCAGAGGCATGTGTGGGCAGGTTCCTGGTGGAAGGCTACTGTGAAAGTTGAAGACTACTTCCCAAAAGTCCAGTAAATGGAATGTAGAACTAACAGATGCATATTAGCATAATATTAGATGGACAAGCTAGTAAATGGACCTGGCTGCACACAGGTTGGAATAGCCTGGGGTTTGATCCAGAGTGGCCTTCAAGCAAGTTTAAACAGCTGTCAGGCTTGGAAACATTCAGTGCCAACCCACCTGGATGACACCATACCTCCTGGCACCCTGGCCCTGGCCCTGGTAATGGCATACCCCTTAGGGATGGATTTGCCCCACAACAGTGGAGAGGCAGCCAGTCTGCAACCATACCTTAGCCTACTAATCTCCCCTCGCTTCAAATAACATGGACTTCAAAGCCATGTGCTAGTTAGGAAAGGCTTCCCCTAATGGCTGAAGATTTTATTGCAGGCTTCAAATTCATGGGCACATTTAATTAAATTAAAAAGAATATGCTTAAAAAACAAAATAATCAGATGATCCTCAGGCTGCTGATGGGAGGAGAGCAGCTTTGCTTCAGAGGTGCTAGTTCATCAAAGAGGCAAAATCTGATGAGGAATTTTCTGACTCACCGCTCAATCTTAGGGTCCATATGCTGCTCCAGCTCTTACTGAGTTTGGCAATAAGTTTGCCAGAATTTGAGGTGGTGGCAGGGATCAAAAGAACTACTCTAAGAGCAGGATGTTTGACTTTTCATTTTTATTGAAGCACAGAAAATCCACCCCCCCCCCCCAAACACACACATGGCATAGAAAGAAGAGTATTTTGAAGCTCTCCCCAATTTCCAGAAAGGTTGGCTAAGGAATGTGCAGTGTTGGCTGTGCCATTTCCCCAGATTATAAGCATATTTATGTTTGAAAGACTGGGATCCTGTACCAGATTATCTGGGAATGAGTACCATTCAATGTGGCACAGTTGTAGGTTGTAGGTTTGAGTGCCCCCCCCCCCCCCCACACACACACACCATCTAAAAAGAAATGCTTTGAGAATGAAAAGTTAGCTGCTGGAAGGAAGAGGATTTTAAGCTTCCGGTGAGAAAGAGGCGAGGCAATGCTGAAGAGATATATAGGCTCTGGTTTCTCTGTATGCCCTAGTTCTCAGCGACCATAACGTCAGCCAAGTTAGAGTCCTATTTGTTTGGTAACTTACAACTGCATAAGTTCAGTGTGTGACTGGTATAAGGCAAGTGCTATTGGAACACACACACAGCTAGTTCAAAAGCAAACAGCATTGCAGTGGGAGTTCCTAGCTCCTGGGAATACAAACATTTCTGGTAGAAAAGGCCGAGTGTAGCCATTACAGCAGCATGGTTCTAGCATGGGAACATTCACTCTCAATGAAGAACGAGAAAGGAAAGACGCAAAGGCAGGGGGCTGCAAGCTGCACCAGCAAGAATTGACAAGGGGAGCTAGTGGAGGAAGACAAGTTCGCTTTTGTTGATCACTCAGCCCTGCTGGCTCAGATCACTTATCACAAGTGTGGTTCCTTTACTTCAGCGAGTCACAGGCGCAGGAAGCATCCATGTTCTGCTGCAGACACTTCTCTAGGGCCTCAGTCCCACATTTGCAATATTGGGAACGATTTCATATTGGCCTGCTTTCCAGGGTTGCTACATGGAGTGCTGTGACATGGTATAAAAAGCACTCTTTGAAATGTGCTAGATAAATGCTAAATAGCAGTGTTTTCAGAAAACATTTCAAGGAAATCCAGTTCTCTCTCTCCCCCCCCTCCCCCCACACCTTCAAGTGACAGAGGAACCTCGCAATCTGGTTCCCAGTGGTTTTCTTTCAGCTCTGCCTTCCCCTGAAACCAGTTCATTGTGATGGGCAGAGGGAGAAAAGGACTGCTGTGTTGAAAGATTCCCCTGCATTTCTTTAAACCATTCTCCTTCAATTTGACAGACCCCCCCACCCCCACCCCACCACTGCTTTCCAAAGGAAATTGAGTGGAGAAGAATGTGTCAAGCAAATTCTCAGGAATTGGTTTGATGTGGGCTTCCTACTCAGAGATGGCCACAGAGTGTGCCTGAGGGTCTTGTCTTTCATTGGATGATCACCTTTTTAGCAGTCTGTAGACTCCTCCACTTTTAATGCTTCAACTAAAGCTCAGGTGAAGACAACTTCAGCTCTACCAATGGTGAACCTTGCTTGTGAAAAGCTGTTGAGAATTCCCCCTGCATGGAAAACCCAGAAAATTTCCCCCTTGATTTCTTTGCATACAAGTAGGGTAGAGAATTTTTAGGGGCTATGTGTTGACAGCTCTAGAAAAGATGGGACAGCCTGATCAAAGAAAGCTATTGTTGAGCCCGTGACAAGCATAGACAAGGGTAGAGCTACAGTTTTTCACATTCCGGGGTGGCATGTACATTTTCATGGCTTGAATACGAAGTGCCTTCTGTGTATGGATGAGCAGTTGGACATCTTGCTATAGCACAGGGTTCCCCAATTCTGCAAATGCACTCTGAACTGGAGAGGGCTTCTCATAAGGAAGATTTGTTTGGTGATACTGAACGGCAACACTGAAATGAAATATCTCAAGAACACTCATACAATCGTAGTGTAAAATCCTAGAGGTAGCTCAGAAGAAGAAAGGAACAAGTGGCCCCTCCACATTTTTTTCATAGAACTGACGAGAGCAAACTATCACAAGACCAATAAGTGAGTCTGTTCTTCGCAGCCTGACCTCACTCGTAGCCTGCTCTGCAGCTTTTCTCCCAGGGCTGAGGTTTCGGGGAGAAAAGCTGTGAATGGGACACCTCATAAAACCAGATCTCTGCTATTTGAAGTTCATTTGATTTTGGCTTGATTGTTTATTACCCTGAGATCTCTAAAGGATTTGGAATATTGTGGGGCGGGGCGGGGGGAGAAGAAGCCCCATTCAGCTTTAGTTAAAAACATTCACAGCCTGCTAAACCATGGGGTTAGTAAATGCAATGATCTCACAATTTTGTTTCATTATTTTTTAATTGTAAATTATATGTTCCAGGACCCATGACAGGTAAATGGCTCAGCGTAAGAAGGCCAAATTAAAGTTTGTTTAATTCACAGGCCAGCTGTATTGCAAGCAGGTGCAACCCAAATATACTAATTCGCAGCTCACATAGCCAAGTCTTGATCGTAAAAGGATGGGGTTGAAAGTGTTTTTTGAGCTGGCACTCTTATTCAGGTTTTGGTGAGTTGGGCAAAAGCCAAACATCATGCCATATGCAAAGCTGGAAATTGGAAAACTCTTTTCTGTGTGTGACCAATTCAACCCAAATTGAACCTTTTACTACTGTTCTTATGCATTGCTGCAACCAAAAATTTTCATCCAAGGATAAAAACCAGTGCAGCATTTTTTGTGTAAAGGAAGCACTTTGAACACAGATGGGCTGTGTTTGGATATCACCAACCCCCCCGCCCCAAAAAAAAGATAATGGGAATGAGCCTTGCCCTCCACTGGGCGTATGGACCGTCCACAGCCCAATCACTTCCAGTTCAGTCAGGGATCAGAAGAGGAAGAGATGAGAAGCATTCACTTCCAATTTACATCAACCACAGCTTTTCATGCCACCTGAACTTGGGCAAACTCTACTGCTTCTTAACTACGATTTGTTGAAAGAAGCCAACTTCAAAATATGGGCTTGCATCCAGTACTACTCTAACTTGCAGTAGGCACCTTGAAATCAACAGGACTTAATTTAGACTAAAATTGGACACGACCCCCTGGTTTATGACTTATTTCAACAAATCATTGCAACATTTTATCAGATAACCAGTGTCTGGGGTGCTGGGTGTTGCATCACTTTTTTGCCATCTAAGTATGTGCCGTGACCCTGCTGGAAGACTCTTCCTTTGAGAGTTGTAGGACCAGGAACCACATGCCACCAGCAAGACCCAAGTTCTTCCAGTAGACCAGGAGGAACCAAGAACCTCAGTGGTGATGATCATGAGTGCATCACCTGTGGAGGACAAAGACTCCACCACTGAGCTGGGGGAAGGGAAACTCTGAAGCCTTTGGGAGATATGCCAAAGACAGGGAGCTAGAAGGAGCGATAAATTGAGCCCAGAAGCCTCTTTGTGAGAAAAGGTCTGTTTGGACATAGGAGTCTTGCTCACAAGCAAGATCTTTTCAGCAGCAGTCACTGAGAGCTCACTGCTGAAGTTTGGCTGTGGCAGGCAGGCCCGAGTTATGAACATCTGAGTGTGGACAACCTGTACATATGAACGAACTGCCTTAAAGCCTATTAATTTTTTAAAAATTACTGAGAAAATCATCATCACCATAGAGAGAAAGAAAGAGAAAATGTTGAGAGGGATGGAGTTTTCTCAGGAGTGGAACTCATTCATAGCCCAGGACTGCCTGGAAATAAGGATGAATGAACCTTTCTGAATATCGCTTCCCTGGTCTGGATTCTTGACTGCTTCCTCATGCAAGTACTTCAGGACTGAACTTGAGGATTCTCGGCACTTGGCATTCATGGGGTATGTGTTATCCCTTACTCAGAGAAGTTTTGGGGACCTTTGTTATTGGTCTCTGGGGTCTCTCCTAATTTTTTCAGCCATTTTGTCTCATGTTTAGCCTGTGGAAACTCTTGTATTTTCTCAGATGGCCCTATTATTTGTGACAGAGGCCTAGCATGGTTTTGCAATTCTGCTTTGTACTACAGCACCATCCTGTGTTGTGTCATTGAACGTAAACAGAGACAAGAGAGGGAAAGCTGCAGAGGCACAATCTTATGTTGGTCACTTTAATCCTCCTGCAAAGAAAATGTCAGAAGCATTTTATTTATTTGTTTGTTTAAAAATATCTATATCGTCTATTATTTTCACAGAAAGCTTGAGATGGTTTACAATCATAAAAACATTAAAACAATTCACAGTACTTGAGTCAAATAAGATTAAAGCAGATTGAAATGAGCACCAACAGTTAAAATATTGGGTCAATAAAAAGGTTTTGGTCTGGTGCAGGAAGGAATAATATGTGGGCATAAGGCGAACCTCTCTGGGGAGTGTATTCCACAGTTGAGGTGCCACTGCTGAGAAGGCCCTCCTCACCTCCTTCAAGGAGGGCTCTTGGAGAAGGACCTCCTTAGAAGAGCTCAAGGACTGGCAGGTGTCTATGGAAGAAGGCCTTCCTTTAGATATCCCAGTGCTGTCTTGGAGCCTTTCTACCTGTGAGCCCAAATGCAGAAGTTTTGATTCCTGTTCGTGGTTCCTACTGTGGGGACTTGTGGATCTTGAACCAGCAAGTGCTATCTATCTATCTATCTATCTATCTATCTATCTATCTATCTATCTATCTATTGCTATACCATTTGATTAGACAAGCTCTCAGAATGGTTGATAGAATATACTTTCAAAAATCAATAGCAATCAATTTAAAAACAAATTCAAAACAACCTTGCCTGTCATAAAACAACATAACAATAAAATTTGACAGGCCATGAGAAATAACCATTGTACATGATTGAATGAGCCTTCTGTTCCTAAGATGTTCCTGGATAGTAACTATAGTTTATAAGGATAAGAAGAAACAATCAAGTAATTATTCAGGGCTGACATCCACTTGACATCTTTTGGACACTTCATATATTATTAAAGGAGTTCACCTTATACATTTAGAGCGATCACCTAAAAAGTGAACCATGAATGTGACTGGTGTTTGTCCCAATATCTGTGAAGACAGCCTTAAGGTTTGGGCTGTATAGAAATGAAATGGAACAGGAAAAGGAAGAACAGAAAGATTCTGTTTACAAGCATATTATTATAAAAACACGCACAGCAGACTTAGAACTGGATCCCTGTTCAGTGTATAGTTTGTGGCAATCCTGGCTATATTACCACATAATCTGTATTATGGTCCTTTGTGTATGCAGGCTTTTGTCAGTGTGTATTTGTGTGCCCATGTATGTACAAAGTTGGTTAAAACATCATTTGTTTGTTTGTTTGTTTGTTTGTTTAAAGCTCTTCTATTGCCATTTCTCACAATTACTTTAGACTCAATTACACTGAAAACATGAAGCATATGAAATTAACTAAACTAAGCTCTACCTCAGAAAATGTGACAAAGTTCAAAGGATTATACTGTGAGATCACTTCAGAAAAGGAAGCACACTGGAAATGCAACTACTACACTTGACTTGCAAATAAAATTGCCTGCTTTGGATTGCCATAACCAGGGGAAAAGAAGCAGACCCTCAATTTCCATCTCATGCCTTAGAACAGCAGTTCTTGCCTTTATACCTTTCAAAGGTAAGTACATTGTTGGAAACTATTGAATCCTAATCATAGAGCTAATTTTTAATCTAGGGTTTTAATCTGGATCTTGATAACTAGAAATAAACTTTGAAATAAATAAACTTTGGTTATTGTTTTAGTATGACTTGAACGGGAAAAAGGTGTTTAAAGTGCTGTTTGGAGCCAGGAGGCAAAATCTCTGGGTGGGTATAAATAATTGAATGGATACATACAATTTTACTGATAAATGAAAAAGTCAAGTAGTGTTAATGGGTTGAATCCAGACCGCATGCAAGAAAGAGATAAGTCATGCAAAGGGGCTTTCTTCCCCCTTCTTCTCTATGCATGTTCCCCTCCTCCTGCTTCTGTGGGTTGGAGAGTGGTCCAAATCAACAGCATGAAATAAAGTGAGGGATAGTAAAGAAAACTGCAACAGACTGAAATGGCTTTGGTTTGTTATAATGCAAATTGGTGCAAATAGAACAACATATTTTTGCATCTCCCCCCCCCCCCAAAAAAAACCCCCTCCTTGTCTGTGAACAAGCAGAGGATGGGATGAAAGCTACCTGATGGAATGAAAGATGCCCGACAATCGCAAAACACAGAGCAGGTTTAACAAAGTCAGTAAATGCTTACCTGAAATGAGAGGGGGAATGAGTGCTGGTCAGACAGAGGTGCTTTGTGTGAAAAGGGCCATCAAATCCAGTTCCAGGCATTTCAATTTGGATGATCTGAAATTCTGGCAGATTTCTTCTCTGCTCTAGGAAAACTGGTGATGTTCCAGCTTGGATTACCTTGCTCCTGTTTCTAATTGTGATCTGTTTTTCACTTCATTCAAGTGGGGAAAATGCACATTTTGTTTTGCATTTTTAAAAAGTGTACATGGAAGTATGTACACTCTCCCATATATTTAAGTGTGGAAATGCATATGTATTTTACACTTAAAATATATTTTGAAAATGCACATTTATCTGCAGTATACACGTTTTGTAAATGCAAGCTCAGGAATGTACAAGCTTGCCCTGAAAACTTTTCCTGTTACATTTGCAAACTGAGCAAATTCGAGCTGTAAATAAATCTGTATATGGTTCTTGTACATCCTCAAAGAGATGCACAGAGAGCTGAACAGGAACTAGCGACAGTACTAGGGAAGCAGCAGGTTGCATGCAATATGGAGTGCATCTGCTCCCCACGTCACGTGGCATTTTATGTAAGATGCTGACTGGTCAAGGAAACCACACAAGAACCGTAAGACTTTTTGACTGCTGCTTGTTCTACTTATGTTTGATATTGCATTTGAAATCTTTTCCGGTGCTGTCTTTAGGATGTGTCACTGTGTCTTTGCTGTGATAATTCCTCTTTTATTGTGTGCATCATCTTGAGAACTTTGGCAATAGACTGATTCGTTAATTGAATCAATAAAAAACAGAATAACTAAATGGCCCAGTCACCTGGAAGAAGCATAGTTTGGAAGGAAATTAGTAAGGTAGGAAAAAAATGTTCCCATCTGGACACTATTTATTTGGGTTTCAAGACCACCCCATCTTTAAAGCATGAAGAAGTTTCCTAAAAGCGTGTGTGAAACAAAAATGCTTTGAAGGGAGATTGCAATAAAATGCTTCTTGCCATTGCTTGCATCCTTTAAACTTCTGCTTTGTCATCCAGTACAGGCATGCAGAAAACTGGTAGCAAATAGTCATGAAGGCTGCAGTGCTGTGCATGCACAATCCTGGACCAAATCCAGAGGAGTTGCTTCTAAAGAGACGTGTAGAGGGTTGCACTGTCAGTCATTTCGGAAGAACTGTAGTGGGCCATGTTGCTCTCTCGTCTGCTTCCGGACCATGTGGTCAGTCTTGCCTTCTGGGAAGCTGAACTGAAAGTAGAGCCCAGTTACCAAGGTGCCCGTTACCAAGGTACCAAGGTAAAAACAAATGATGCTTTTCTTCGTTAAGGCTATTGCTGTATTTGCATGGCACCTGACTTTGTAAGGGCACACGGATCCTATTTCTTTCTGGGTCAGTTTTCTCAGACATGGCTGCTTATATTATATATTTTGGATTATAATGCCTGTCATCTTAGGGCTGATGGGAGCTGCTCAACCAAAAACATCTGGAGGGCCACCCGTTGCTGATGGGCAACTGGTGGATCTCTCCGACAAATGGAATTTTGTGGAATGCACTTTGCCAGTCTCATTTCCACTGGCTCCAAACACAAAGGCAAGAAAGACCGTCCTTGTGCAAACTTTGAAAACGAAAACTATTTGTGGACTCTTTCTATGGTTTTTGAACCAGAATGGAAGTTGCCTTACAACATTCTCCACTCCTTCCCTATTTTCTTGGCATAGCTTCAAAATAGGAGAATGCCAAAAGCCTAACAGACTGGGCAGATTGGGTAAAAAACAAAATATTCTCTGGACTAGGTTAGAAATTAAGCCAATGTTTGTTTTCTTATGTTTTCCACTATGGCCATCATTTAGCTGGATTGAAGGGAGCAAAAGTTATTAGATTTCATGGAATGTAAATAAACAGTTATTGGTAAATAGAGTTTGGTGGTCTACTTGTTACACCGCATGTCAGAAAAAGTATAGGGAGCTGGCACAAGTTCAGACATCTTGGAGGCATGGAGAAAATAGACATATTTTACTAATTATAGCTAACAAAAATACTCTGAGATTACAGCTAAATTGCATTAAGACATAAGTCATTGGCAAAGGCTGTAAACAAAATGCCCCCCCCCCCGGCTTTCTGTGTAATATTTGACCTGGGCACCGAAGCAGTGTAGGAAAAAAATTGGTACAGTGCAGCATAATCCATGGTTTGTGTCAGTGATCTAACTTCATTTTGACTAGCAGGAATCATACCTGCAGAAGCTTTCTTGAGGTGGGGAATGTCTGTGCACTGTGCAGCTCTTGAGCAGCTGCTCCCTCTCCTCCCCCCCCCCTTTTGGTATAGCTGTGCACATAAAAGCCCAGTATGATTTGATTAAATTCCAGTATACTCAAACATGCATGTGTGTGTGAACTGATGAGGAAAACATTAGACTTCCAGGTTTTGGCTTGCAGAGCAGGTTCTGGTTCATCATGGCAAGGGCGGGAGTAGTGGGGGTGCTCTTTGTTCACCTCCCCCTTCTGGAAAATAGCCTAACTGTATGCAGCATGGGGAAGAGGAAGAGGTAAACACACGTGGGCTGCAAGCACATTTAACACTAAACCGTACTGGGTGATTTCCACACAGCACGGTCCCTTACCTGGATGAAGCTGTCGGACAAGCGTGTGGCTTCCCCCCTCCTCCCACATTCCTCCCACTGGCAGCAGGCATCCCATCAGCCTCTCTGGCTGAAATCCAATCCCAGGGTGCACAGCTCCTGCCTACATTGCCTGCTTCTTCCCCCTTGCTCCGCATACTCCCCTGGGCAGGTCCTCACCACCTGCTCCTGTTTTCTTTCCTGCTCAGCCAATGTGGCTGGGTACCCCCTAGAGTAGCACATTTGCCTGTGCTTCCTTGATCCATGTCCAGGTGCTGATGCAGCAGTTGTTTGGCACTGCTTCATCCATGGCCATTCTCTGGTGGTGATTTGGGCCCTTGGACCTCAAGCATGAGGTCCAGCCCTGGTTGTACCCCTGTCAGCAGCCACAGATAACTCCCATGCTGCTCTGTCTGTGTATGGACACACACATGAAAAGAAGCAGGATAAGAATTTCTTGAAGTTTATTTTTTTCAATTTATTTATTTGAAACTTTTATATACCACCCTCTACCTATGTCTCGGAACAGTCAAAGTGGAGCAGTTGGGAAGAAAACCTGCCCCTGTTCTTGGTTATAAATAAGAAGAGCCAATAAGCTTTCAGATTCTACAAGGCTTATAACTGATTTTTGAAGGAACCTTGCAGCAGGATGCTCCCAAAGACTGAGCATGTAATATTAGAATGCAGTGTTCTTTGGTGCTGATTTAAGCATCCAAACTTCAGCATTGCTTTAAGGCATCCATGACTGAAAACTAGATTCCCACAGCCAAAACAAACACCTGACTCCAGCATGACACACAAAGGGCTTAATGTAAACACTTAATGAGGATATGCACAATGTGTACTTCATGTACAGATTCTGGACATGGCAAGCCAAAGCGGTCTTTAATAGCCTGCCAATTAAAGGACCTGTTCCCAATTTGCAGATTTGGCTGGTTGCATTTGGAGAATAGTTTAATATACTTGATGCCTGTTTGTGTTAATGTTTGTGATTGAAGCTTTTTTTTTTAATTATTATTTGATGTTATATTTGGCCTCAGAATCAGAATTCTGTTTGGATGGGTTGAAATCTACAATAAAAGCAAAGCCAAAGAAGTGTCTCTCTGATGGCCCTTCAGTTCCCTCCAGTTAAAAGATTTTAAAAATAAAATAAAAATAGTTTCTATTGTACATCTTTGAGCTTCTCTTCATTTTGCCAAAGAACTGCAAACAATTGGTGGAATGGGGGTGGGCAGGGAGGAGAGTCTGTTTTAAAGGCCACCATACAAGGAGTTACCAATGGACTAAACGCGAACTAAGGAACCTCACCAACATCAAAGGGATGGGAAAGGTTTTTCCCTTAAAATCCCTAGTAGGAATTCCACCATCAGTTGCACTTTTGTCGCTGTGGATGTGGACGGCAGATGCCATGTTTGTTGGTACACATTTCAGTTACGGGAGGGAAGAGTTCAGCTGAATATTAGGAGACTCATTCATGGTAGGAGCAGGTGAACAATCAAACCAGTCACTGGAGAGGTGGGGTGGAGATCTCCTTTCTTGGAATGTCAACAGGAAGAGGCTGGGCCACCATCTACCTGAGAAACTCCTACTGTAAGCAAGGGACTGGACTAGGCCTGCCACCAAGTCTATGATTCTATAGCAGGGGCATTAAATTTTTGTCAGTCTAATGGCCAAATTTCATTTTGGAGAAGGTCTTAAGTGGGCATGTTCCACTGGTTGCTGGGTTCAAAGGCAAAGATGTATAGAAGATTAAAGTTTCCTAGGGATCCCCATCCCTATCTTGAAAAAGTAAACGGGCATCTTAAAGGTAAATCACAAAGCCAGTCTTTGGAACTCACATTTTTGTGCTCCACCACTGATTTCACAGAAGGCAAATAGTTAGGGCTGAAAGACATGGGGTCCAGATATTTTCTTGGAAATTGTCAGAACAAAACAAAACAAAATAATATGGCTGCTAAAAGCCTGGCATTGTAAGATCAGCTTTAGACTTAAGATGGGATTCCTGATCTAATCAGGAATCCATGTTACAAGTTTTGCTTCCTAGGCATGCCTTAGAAACTCTAACGGGCCTGTCCTTTGGAGGTACTCACTTAGATATGCTCATAGTTTACCTGTGTTGAAGGGTCTTTCTATGTTGTGTTGTCCTAACCCCATTCAACCCCATTGTTTTATTTTCATGTGCATTTATCAAACTGTCTACGTGATCCCCCACCCTCCCCCAAGCTGTGTATGTAACTGATAGGTTATAAAAGCCTCTTGCACAGATTCCATCTTTGTAGTCCCTTTGGGGCTGCCTGCATGCCACATGCATTTCCACTATGTCTGAATAAACTGTTAATGTTCTTTTGATCATACACCCCAATGGATTCTCGAGGGGTGTTTTTTTTTTTCCAGTCTTTACAAAATCAAATTAGCTCTGAAGTAGGAATGGGTGACACGGAAGAATTTGAGCCACATATACCTGGTGGACCAGCTCACCTCATCAGGTTGAGAGCCGGAAGGGACTCAGTTTGGTGGAGGTTTTTTGTTTTAGTGGCTTCTGCTTTTAAAATGGACCATATTTTTTTTAAAGGCAGGAAAATCTGCCCAAATTTTGGTCACAATCTGTGCAAATACAGCTGCAGTGTGTGCAAATTGCAGCCATATTATAGCCAAATTTTCCTGTCTTTTATTAAAATAAGCAGATTTCCTGTATGCCTGAATCAACTGCAAATTCTCTTTTGATTGTACACCCCCAGTAGACTCTTGAGGGGTGTTTTTGCACTCTTATCCACATTAAACCTGGGTAGGTGGGCCACAGTCTTAGGGAGCGGGTGGCAAGTTGGGCCAGTTGGCTAGATTTTGACCCCCAGATGGATTACTTGGAATCCCTACTTTGAAGGCTGACACTTTAATTAGCAGCTTGCAAGTATTCATGGCCAGAGTGGGTGCCCAGTTTCAAGGTTTTAGACCAGGTTACCTGGTTGTGGGGAGTTGTAGTCCAAATCATCCAGATGGCCTCCAAATATTTTTGACTTCCATTCCCAGCATTCCTAGCCATTGCCCATGTTGGCAGGGGTTTATGGGAGTCGAGGTGCAAAATGTTTGGAGATTTACCTTCTGCCTAGCCCTGCCTAAGACTACCTCCTTTGGACACTTCATTGGCTCAGGAGCTGTGAAGTTGCTTATTATGGGCAACAGTAGGAAAACATTGACAATTGAACACACTTGTAAAACCTCACACAGGGAAATTTATGTTTATCCTTTTAATGTGAGATCACAATTCTTTTGCTTTGCAAAGATATGGGATGCTTGTCACTACTATATATTATTCTAATGGTAACAGTTTGGACCGCATTGCTGTGAACATAGCTAGGAAAGCAGAAGGACAGATGAAAACCAATTGATTTCTGAAACATTACAATGAATGCGGCCTATTCATGCTCTGTAAGCAAATAATAACTACTAATAGCCAGAAATGCAGCCTTCAATCTCTAAATGGCATAGTCATCAGATTTTTGACATGCACAATATTGGCTAAATTAGTGCTAATTCATTCCCAGGCATTGCTGTGGCAAGTTAAAAGCCCAGCATGTAAATACTTTCCCATGTCTCTTTGCCATGCACAGATTTTTGCATGTGCACAGCATATGTGAAAGTGCATCGCAATTAATGAAATTGATGTGTGTGGATGTGCATGTGTGTGCACAAGTGTGTTTGTGTGTTGCTTGTCTACAGCTGTGCATCTAATTGTATGTGAAAATCACTCCTTTCATTGTTATGATAGGAGTTAGGCATTTGGAAAATAAAAACCCACATGTGTTTCTTATTCCATTTACTGAGGCTCAGGAAGATGATGATGATTCAATTGGAAAACAGTAGCAGGCCGGGACTAGATTTTCATGTATCTTTCAGTCTATAAGCAGCATTGCAAAGCTACAGAAATGCAGGATCAGTCATGTTTCATTGAGCTCTGGATCAAGAGAAAGGTGAGCAGCTTGTGGTAGCCCCAGTCTGAGTTCCAAGGGGCCTGCAAGGGATTAATTCAAACTTCTTGTAAGAGCAACCTGCCCCACTTGGGTGCCCCCTGAGTGCGGAAAGGAAAAAGGGGCTGAGAGAAGAGGGTGTCAGAAAAAGAGTTGGTGTGGTATACTGGTTAGAGAGTCAGACTAGAACTCAGAAGAGGCAGGTCCTAGTCTTCACCCACCCTCAGCCATGAAACTTGCTGGGTGACTTTGGGCCAGTCTCTCTCTCAGGCTAACCTAATAGAGAGCCACCTTAGGCTCTTTGCAGGAAAAAGGTGGGATATAAATATAAAATAATAAATAAACAGGGTGCCAGAAAGTGCTGGAGAATGTGAAAGGGTGTGTGTGTGAGTATGTGAATATAAAGAGACACAGAGATAAAAGTGTGTCAAAGAGAGAGAGAGACTGGAGGGGTGTTCTCTCACTAGCCTCTGCTAGCTTTGGTCCCACCCACCACTGACATGTGGTCCTCAGCCAAAAGAAAGGTTCTCAGTTCCTGCTCTAAATCAACGATTTATCACCTTTCTCATTCTAGGATGTGTTCTAAGACCCCATACTTTTGTGGTAAGCATGCAGTCTGCATTTTCTTCATGTCCAACACCTCAGGAGCTGAGCTGAGCTGAGCTGAACTGAGCTGAGGAGAAACCTTTTCTAGTTTCTTCGGGTCAGTTGAGCTCAACACTGATTCACTGGCTTAGTATGATGTCATGAAGCCACTTGTATGCCCCTTCTCCACAGCAAGTTTCAGTGCTAAAAATTGTTTTCTTTTGTCCTTACTGTAAAGAGCAAATCCACATGCTTCATATAAAATATAAAAATAGCGTGGCTGATTAAGGCACGATGATTGACAGGATCAACATGGAAATGAAATACTTTTAATTGAGGAATGCTCAGAAGCAAATGGGAGAGCAAAATGGCTGTCTGAGGAAGCTTTACAAATAGCTGAGGAAAGAAGGGAAGCGAAAGGCAAGGAAGGAAGAGAAAGATACATCCAATTGAATGCAGAATTCCAGATAATAGCTAGAAGAGATAAAAATGCCTTCTTAAATGAACAGTGCAAAGAAATAGAAGAAAACAATAGAATAGGGAGGACCAGAGATCTCTTCAAGTAAATTGGAGATATGAAGGGAACCGTTCATGCACAGATGGGCATGATAAAGGACCAAAATGGCAGGGACCTAACAGGCAGAAGAGATTAAGAAGAGGTGGCAAGATTACAAAGAAGAACAATACAAGAAAGAGCTTAACGTCCCTGATAACCACGATGGGGTGGTCACTGACCTCGAGCCGAACATCCTGGAATGTGAAGTCAAATGGGCCTAAGGAAGTCTGAGCAACAACAAAGTTAGTGGAGGTGACAGTATTTCAGCTGAGCTATTCAAAATCTTAAAAGACTGCAGTAAAAGTGCTATACTCAATATGCCAGCAAATTTGGAAAACTCAGCAGTGGCCACAGGATTGGAAAAGGTCAGTTTACATTCCAATCCCAACGAAGGGCAATGCCAAAGAATTTTCAAACTACCACACCATTGCACTCATTTCACATGCTAGCAAAGTTACGCTCAAAATTCTACAAGCTAGGCTCCAGCAGTATGTGGACCGAGAACTACCAGAAGTACAAGCAGGATTTCAAAGAGGGAGAGGAACTAGAGGGCAAATTGCCAACATATGCTGGATCATTCAGAAAGCTAGGAGGTTCCAGAAAAACATCTACTTCTGCTTCATTGACTATGCTAAAGCCTTTGATTGTATGGATCACAACAAACTGTGGCAAGTTCTTAAAGAGATGGGAGTACCAGACCATCTTATTTGTCTTTTGAGAAACCTATATGTGGGTCAAGAAGCAACAGTGAGAACCGGACACGGAACCACTGATTGGTTCAAAATTGAGAAAGGAGATCAGCAAGGCTGCATACTGTCACCCTGACTATTTAACTTATATGCAGAGCACATCATGAGAAAGGCTGGGCTAGATGAATCCTCAGTTGGAATTAAGATTGCTGGGAGAAATATCAACAACCTCAGATATGCAGATGTTACCACTCTAATGGCAGAAAGTGAAGAGGAACTAAAGAGCCTCTTGATGCGGGTAAAGGAAGAGAGTGCAAAAGTTGGCTTGAAACTCAACATTAAGAAAACTAAGATCATGGCATTCAGTTCTCTCACTTCCTGGCAAATAGATGGGGAAGAAATGGAGGTAGTGACAGATTTTATTTTCCTGGGCTCCAAGATCACCGCAGATGGGGACTGCAGCCAAGAAATTATAGATGCTTGCTCCTGGAGAGGAAAGCTATGGCAAATCTAGACAGCATACTAAAAAGCAGAGACATCACCCTGCCAACAAAAGTGTGTATAGTCAGGGCGATGGTTTTCCCAGTTGCAATGTATGGCTGTGAAAGTTGGACCATAAGGAAGGCTGAGCACCAAAGGATTGAGGCCTTTGAATTGTGGTGCTGGAGGAGATTCCTGCAAGTCCCCTGGACCGCAAGGCGATCAAACCGGTCAGTCCTAGAGGAGATCAACCCTGACTGCTCTTTAGAAGGCCAGATCCTGAAGATGAAACTCAAATACTTTGGCCACCTAATGAGAAGGAAGGACTCCCTGGAGAAGAGCCTAATGCTGGGAACAATAGATGGCAAAAGAAGAAGGGGGCGGCAGTGAATGAGGTGGCTAGATGGAGTCACTGAAGCAGTTGGTGTGAACTTGGGTGGACTCTGGGGGATGGTGGGGGATAGGAGGGCCTGGAGGAATGCTGTCCATGGGGTCATGATGGGTCAGACACAACTTTGCAACTAACAACAACAACAACAACAACATAAGTTCACCAATATGGGGCCATGCCACAGATGTCAGCATGCATGTTTGGCCACACTGTCTGCTATCCATGTGTTCAACAGAATGGATGCAAGGGCCTTTCTGTGCATCATCAGCTCGCTGTATCACATGCTCCCAGAAACTCAGGAAAATCTCAAGCAAGTGCAGTTATCCTTTGGTTACTCAAACTTTATTCCTTTCTCACCGAATACCACTCCAGATTCTCAAATCCTGAGGTGGAAGCCATAGATTGGTAAAGGAGTACATTCAGGGTCTGCAGAGGATTCGAACTTCAGTTCTTGGCATCTCTGGCTGAAAGTGGCAGTCCTGTGCATACTGGAGTGAGTTCCACTCAGCAGAGTGGAGTTGAGTCGCTGCCAAGCTGACGCATACAGGATCATGAGGCTTAAAGGCGAGGGAGAAGTTGCTGGGAAAGCTGCTGAGTCTACCTGCTGCAAGTCTGGATGGAGAAGAATGAGGTAGCCCAGGAGCAGAATCTCTTTCAGCCTGAAGGCCTAATTCTATTTCTGAGATGTGTTTTGGTAGCACATCCTCAGGTGGGCGAGGCCAAAGACAAAAGGGGGCAGACCCAAAATACCAACATATTTCAACTTTGAATTCTCACTACCAGTAACCAAGGAGTATCTTTTGGAAGAGTGTGGGGAGACATGCAACACCTGAAACCACTAAACAATCTATGGTTGGGGGGAACCCCACAGGGCCAGCCTGGAGCTCCAGGTAGGTCTGAGTTGCAGTATCTCTGGATGAGATGAAGCCAAGACTGCTTCCTGTGCTCTTCATCCAGCATAGCTTGAATTTGTTTTTCCAAGGCTAGGCAATGACCATCCCAGTAGCTCTGCAAAAAAAGTGAATTCTTCTCTGTGCCTACTAATTCCTAAACAATTGCTGTTTAAATATCCTAATAAACTGTTCAGATTTTTCCAAAGCCTTACTGCTGCTGTCTGTGGTATTTCTAAAAGCGGCATAGCCTTGCCTACTTCTCCAAAAGCATTCAGAGTTCATTTCAACATTGTGCAAAAATAAAAAATAGTTAAAAAACAAATTCTGGATTGCTTTCAGACTACTGGCTGAATTTAAAGAGACATCCTTGCCCTTTATGGGGTGAATATCAAAAAGAATGTTCATCCCTGCTGTGCCAGGAAAAATAACAGCATTGAGAAATAAAATGAGGAGATTTATTAATCTTCTTAAGAGCAAGAATTTATGAACTGGAGAATGATGTGTGTGTGTGCAATATACATGTTGTAACTTGCAAACCCTTTGAATTCAAATCAGGCCCATTTGGTGTGTGGCTGTTTTGTGGCCTCCTGCAAGGCTGGTTTGCACTTCGCAGCTGGCCAACCCACACAGAGGACAACCCTGCTGGCTGAGAGGCTGCTGCCTATATTACAAATAATCGCCCTTAATGTTTATACATGGGTCGTTTTTAGAAAGATGTTGAGGAGCTTTGTGTATTTTAACACAGTAATGTATTTAGAAGTGGAGAAACAAATGTGGCCCTGAGCTTGTTAGAAAGAAAGGTGGGACAACCAACCCCCCCTTGACTGCTTTGATTTGCTAAGCAGGGCATGCTTTAAACATGCAAGGGACTAATGTCACACTCCCAAGGGCCGTCGAGGTCCACAGGCTAAACAGACTGAAATATGGCCATCTCAACATGACACCCAGAGAAGAGAGGCTTAGGGTCTTAGGATCTGTCACCATCATGGAACTCAGTTAGGAGTAGCTGTGAGTGATGCCACCTGCCAAGCAATCAGGAAGGCTGTCACAAGGGTGACAGATTCAGCTTCCATGCAGAAGAGTTCCTCTGAGCTCCCCTGGAACGGCACAGGAAAAGTAGGATTTCTTTGCTGTAACTGAACCTTCATATGGGCACAGACCTATGCTTGGGCTTCTTCCTTTAACTTTAGAGTGAAACGGTGCAGGATTCAGGCTTGGGAGCCAAATCTGGCTCACCTGGAGTCCCAATCTGGGGTTCCTCAGGTAGCTTTAATCTCAAATAGTTTGGTTCTTTTGGACCCAACCCAGTAATTTTGCCCCATCCCTTTTGGCTCAAGCCCACCTTCCATGGGATCACAACCCCTGAACGCATCTCTGAAATGGAATCCAACCCTTGGGCTGAAAGAGGCTCAGTATCTCCTCTATAATTGTTGTAAGCCGCCCCGAGGCTTCGGCGAATGGGGCGGCATAAAAATGTTTTAATAAATAAATAAATAAATAATTGCCCCTGCCACATTATTGCTCTGAAGAGCAGGAAGCCTGTCTTGCTCCATCAGCAGGGAGAAGGCACTCAGGACTGTGTCAACCGCCCTGATCATTTCTCTGTCCCAGAGAGTGATGAGCACTCTTCCACAAGAACATGGGCTAACGTTGTTTATTTATTATTAACATTTATATACCACATTTCAGGCTGAAAGGCTATCAAAAAGACGAAAAGAACAAAACACTGTATTAAGATAGAATATCCATAAAAACAGTGGCTGATCACCCAAGGAGGCATTCTGAAGTAAAGATGGATTCAGGAGAGACTAAAATGGCATAATGTTGGTGCCTGCTTGATTCCCAAAAGCTGGGAGTTTCACAGAACTGGAGCAGCCACAAAGAAGTTACTTCTAGATGGTCTTCAGTCAGGCTATAAGGGCCATTGGTCCATGCAGAACCCCCAAGAACATACCATCTGACAACCTCTGTGGCTGGACAGGTTGATAAAAGAAGAAATCTTTTATCCTTGGTCAAAGGTATCCTTGGTCGAAGGTATCCTTGGTCAAAGGTGTTTCAGGCTTTCTGCATTAGTATCATCACCTTAAACCTAGCCAGGTAATGAATAAGATGGCAGGAAACTCCTTCAAAACAACCTGGGAACAATTGGGTTCTATCAAGCCCTGGAGTGGGTCATGCTAATGTTGGGCATTCTGTTGTTAACCACACATTTTCTTATCCCACCATATAAGGAAAGTCAGTCAAAGGCTCAAAGGCTTAGATTGGATCAATGCTGATCAAGTTTTATGCTGGATGAACTGCAGTGATGGAAGTAGATTCCCCAGCTCCTTCTTCTTATGTCAACCCTTCCTTCTCCCTGAAACACTACACAGAAAGATAGGAGACCCTGCAGAAAGGGGTGAACTGAGGTATGTGTGAAATGTGGGATCTTAAAAAATCTGGCAGAGGAAGTGTCCTTAACTGGAGCTCTTCCTCTCATGGAAGGTCCCTTCATCTCATGGAAGACAGATGTTGGGTCCAAACCCAGATCAGTAAAGAGAATCTGTCTCCCACTTTCCGATTTTTCAGTCCCTTGTTAAACTCTTGGGAATGCAAGCAAATCCAAGATGGTGGGGAAAGAAGGGGGTGGTGGTTCATGCCAAAATAATTCACCTTGTAAGTTGCCTCTCTTGATAGTTATTTAAGTTGTATCTTAGGCTGTCCTCATGCCAGCAACAAATCAAATTTCCTATCCCTCTATAGCACCCCACATGCTCCCTAAATTTGTAACTGAAGGCTGGTGCTAATGATGCATGAGAATTTTGTTCCTAGACATAAGCAGGGAGGAGAATAATTCCAGGGAAACTATCACAGTTTTCTAAGTTGCATTCGTGTTCCTAAAAATGCAAGTTTGAATTCCTGAAAAGATATATTTTTCTCCTCAGACCTATGTCTGCATGTGTAAGCATGTGGGGGAAGTACATATCTGGGGTCAGTGCTTGGAAAACTGCATTTTTCAGGTTCAGGAAAAAAGAAGGCACCTGCATTTGAGAGTAAGAACAAGGCAAGATGAGCAGTGAGGTAGAAAATGGAGACTCTCAGCACACTTGAACATTGCTCATTCTCCCATCCCTGTTGCAGGACCCATGCCAGAAGATTTGAGGAGAGTGAGGGAATCTGCAGAGGGTGGAGCAGAGGAAAAGAATGGGAACTCCCATTCCAGAAATGGAAGTCCACACACATGTAGCTCCTGTAATGCTGAAGTGCCTTTCTCCCAGAAACCAAAGCGAGACTTTACAAGTTCACTCCAGTTGTTCAGAGGCTACAGCAAAAGCATGAAGAGCTCTTGCCCTGCCCAACAAGGATTAGTAGACAGCAGGCCATGTGGGAGAAATCTGCCTGAGGTTCTGGAGACCACCTGTGATCCATAGTGGGAAATTGTGGGCAGGACAAAGGACAGAAGCAGTAGAAGGTGGCTTCCTATGTTTCTGGAAGCAGCTATCCAAAATACTCATCCAGGCTTGAAAAGCCATGTTATCAAATTCTGTTACAGGTGTTTGCTTTTAAACTCTTGTAGGGTTTATGGCAGTTTATTTTTGTGAATGTGGTTAGTCATATGGAATCTAGATTTGACCTTGTGTTAGACCTCAGTGAGCACAAATCCTTCTTCCTATGAAGAACTACCCAGTTTTGCTACAGGTTTGTTTACATTTCTTTGAGGAGATGCTGTCTCCTGAAAGATACCAGTGATGTTGAAGTAATGCCCAGATTGCCTCATGATTCGTAAAAGGTCCAGAGCCACGGCAGCCGTCATTATCCCCTTGGCTAATGATCCCCTTCTCTACTCAGGTTATCATGTGCATGCCTGACAATGGCCCATGCCGCACAAATGTGCATGTATTTCTCTGGGGAACCTGTGGCGGGAGTCTCTAAACATTCTTGGCAAATGTTGACCACAGGTGTGGGAAGCAAAGCAAGCAGTCAAGACTGCACGCTTCCAAAGACAACAGTATCTTCGACTTTTGCAAAGCACCTCCAGCTCAGGTCTGTAGGCTGAGGCTGTTCTCAGCAGAACAGGCAAAGGACTAGTGGGCTGCAGGATCTCACTATGAAAGATGCAAATAGGTTCCTGCATGGGGTAAACTGCCAGGTTGTGCCAAAGCAGTGCAGCAGGCAGTGGGCAGGTTCTGCTCAACTCCTCCAGGGCAGGGTAAGAGCAAAGCAGACCTACTCCTAGCATTCCTGGCTGTTGGCTCTTCTGGCAAGGGGATCTGGAAGTTGATGTGCAAAACCTCTGAAGATCCAATTTCTTCCAACCCTTGCTTGAAAGAGTTGCTCCTTGAGCGTACAATGCACGGGGACAGTATGATACCTCTGGACCAGTAAGGAGCTAGACTATGTATGAGGCCAGCCAGGAAGAGTGAGGCAATTACCTCAGTACATGGGATGACAGAGGATGCCATCTTGTTCTTTGCCTGAGGCAGCAGAATGTATTGCTTGGCCTTGAAATTGTAAGTATTGCAATTGCAAAGAGTCAGAGTTTATATCACCCATTTGATATGATGGGTGGGAAGAAGGTAGATTTAGATATACTAGTAGGTCTTCAGGTGAGTTGCAGTGGATTGGCAAGAGCTTCTGACTTCAAACTGTATAACTACAAATTCATTCATTTTTCTACCAGAAGTTGGTTCATTTGTGGAAGAGTGTTACCCTTGTTCAGTTTGGATACTCAGAATAACTACCTGAGCTCAGAATTCTTTAATTCCAAATTCTTTAATTCTTTTGCTTCAACCTCTAAGTGGTAGATTTTGGGGTTGTGACAAAAATGAGGTAGCACTTGCAAGTCTGCAGTTTGCCCATCTTTTCCCTATCAAATGATTGTTTTAGATTATTCAACTAATTTTCATCTTCTGAGTCGTTTCTTCCATTTTCCTCTCATAGCCATGCAGTCCTTGGTTGCACCTACTTTGTAGGCCTCCCATGGACATAAGGTTAATCTGGGCTGCTCTTTATTCTTAGATACATGCTTCAATATAGAGCCTTTTTTAAAAACTTGCCAGTGGTTTGTTACCTCTTGCAGTTAGACAGACGAACTGTTAGGTCAGCTGGGGTTAGAGTCACTGTCAACAGTAAAAATAAATAAAATCATAAGACAACACTTCAACATTTTAAACCAACTGTTTGTTTATTGATTATTAGATTTATATCCCACCTTCTCCTTTTTAAATAACTTATTGGCTTACATCAATCCAAAGATTTTTATACCTTTGAGAGCAAGCTCAGTCATTCATCATTTTAGCCTGTCCCAATTTGCACATTTAGCCTGTCCCCATCCACCTTCTGCGCACATTGGTAGGTAGGCAAAGTCAGCCACAATGGACAGTTAAGCAGAAAGTTAGGTGCCAGAAATGGTCTCAGTGCATGTCCCATTTCTCAGGCTATCAGAGCATTATCTCAACTAAGAAAGCTGTTTCAGCTGAACAATTTCTGTTATACTAGTATTACACACAAAAACTGAACTTTCTAAGAACCTTTGACTGGAGACCAAGGTCAAGAGCATGCAAACTATCATATTCCTGATCACTGTATATAGGCGTGAAAGCTGGGCAGTGGAGAAGGCTGATGGGAAGAAAATGTTTATGTTCTAAACATGCTGCTGGAGGAGAGCTTTGGAAATAACATGGACCAACAGAGAGATGAATAAGTAGATCCTAGATCAAATCAATCCAGAACTTTCCTCAGAGGAAAACTTACAGAACTGAAGCTGTCATGCTTTGGGCACATAATGAGAAGCAAGACCCATTGGAGAAGACAATCATGATAGAAAAAGTAGAAGGCAGAAAGAGAAAAGGAAGACCAGCTATGAGATGGTGATCCTTTATAGAATCACCATCACAGCCTTGAGTTTCCTGAGGAGGGCTGCCAAGGACAAGACTTTTTATAGGGCTTTCATTCATAGGGTCGCCATAGGCTTGTGATGACTTGATGGCTTGTCACAGTAACAACTCACATGCACACACATAAAGTCTGGGATGCACCAGATTTTTAAAAGATGAACCAAACAAACTTGTCAAAACAAGAAAGTGAGCGCAACTCGAATTGACAAATTTGTCCATCAGTGCAGGACTAGAATCATTGTACATGGTTTCTGTTCCTTGTTTTTCGTTAATGGTTTCGTTAATAGGGTTAGGGTTATTTTGGGCTTGGCTCCCCAGACTCCCATCCACTTTTTGCAGCGATGAGTCCAAGTTCCTGGCAAGTGTGCCCAGTGTTCACATGGCTCAGGTCAGGAATCAAGCCCTGTGCATCCTCTGTGCGAGTGGTGCCCACCCTCTGTACCAAGTGCAGCATGTGATGCGACACACGATGCAGCAGAAGGTGGCTGGTTGTGCAGCCTTCGTTCTACAAGCATTTATGGAATTCCTATCAGCTCTGCTCACTTTCTAAGACAGGGCCGAGCATGAAAGCAACTCGGTGAACACCGGCGAGATGAATCCGTGGAGGTTTGTTGCAACCCTGTTCATTAATTATATACACATAGGGCTGGGCAGCACTGAGGAATGAGACCCACTTGTGCTTAGTGGACCTTTGTGTATGTGGCTAACTTGAGAGTTGAGAGCAGGCCGAGTTGGGCGTGTGTGGTTTCTGTTCCTAAGGCAGACTGTGATTTGTATGCTGTATGTAAGGCAAGAAATTCTGTGTAAGATTTGGCCACAATTTGCACAATTTTGTAATATACAGCTACAATTTGCCAAAATAGGACCATACTTACAAAAATGTTGGTCATATTTGTCCAAATTGCAGCCATGTTTTGCATACATTTCTCTGATTACACACACACACACACACACACTGCAGCTCATTTTAAATGAGGAGGCCCATGTGCTGGCTTGACTTACATTGGAGCAAATCAGTTCTGGACAGACAGACTGGAAGCTGGGAGTTAATCCACTGGATTTTGAGCTGCCAGGCAGGTTCCTTGCACATTTTTATATGCAGTGATGATGATTCTTACACATTGAAAAATATGCATTTATAAAAATTCATTGTAGAAAACAACACTTGGAATAAACTGTGTAATCAGCTGTTCTCTAAACCAACCTTCCCCAGCCTGGTACCCTCCAGGTAGGTTGGAATGCCTCTCCCATCACCCCCAGCAAATGGCAAGGCTGGATAGAGATGATGGGAGTCGCAGGCCAACACATATGGAAGGCGCCATGTTGGGAAGGACTAAGAAGAAGCAGGGAAGAAGAGGGGAAGATGAGTGACTTGCTGAAAAGAGAAGAAGTGGTCTACTTTTATCAGCCTTATTCAAGGAAAGATGCCAAGACGGCATGATCGTTTCTTTATTAAATTTATTTTAATTACTATAATTTCTATCCTTTTTGTGAAAAACATAATTATACAAGGCAGCTGCAATGACATGAATGCTAAGACAAGTTAAATTAAAGACATTGTGCTGACTTCTATTGCCCTCTCAAAAAGATTTTCAAGAAGGAAGGTATCATGAACCATGTCTTGGAGCTGCTACTGAAGAAGAGAGAAATGACCAAAGTCAGTTTTCAATCCTAAGCTAACTGAACTTAAGACAGTTGATGGAAGGAAAGTTTTGCACCCCTGCTCATCAAGCAGCCCCCTCCCCTCCATACTTCCCATCACACATGCTTCATGAAGGCCTCTTGGCTCTCGAGTTGGCTCCAGTTGGCTCAACAAGCCACAGAGGGAGAGGAGACAGTGACAAACTTTCTCACTGAGAATATCCTGAAATAAACTTACCATGGGATCCAAGACAAGAAAAACAGCATTAATAATTACAAACTGATCAGGTCTACCTCAGGTTCTCGATTGGGTGTCTCATGACCAAAGAATAAAGCGGCCTCTTAGGCGTCGGAAAGAGAGGACAGAAGAGGATTATATGCATGTGCTGATTTAAAGGGAGAGATGCAGATTCAGGAGCAGTGTAGTGATAATTCAGGGTAATACATCTAGCCACAGTAAGGGAGACCGTGACCACGCGATCTCAGTGTGTCTGCTCCATCTGCTATCCAGGCACTAACTGTGGTCAGGCAATTTCAAGGCTTGCTCTCCTTCCTTAGGTTGGCTTTCTTTAAACTGGATTAGGACTAGACCCCTACTCAAATAGAGGACTGCCCTCTGTCAAGTAGGACATATGGTTGATCTACCAAAGAAAAAGGGCAGAAGTCCCTGAAAAGTGGGGGGAGGCTTTTGGGCAGTTTCATAGGGAAAGCAGTGTGATAAGCCCATCAGAACTATGAAGACAACATCCAGCTATTTCTGTCATTTTTCCTTCATTGCCTGTTTATGGCAGCATTTGCTCTTAACTGTTAATTTTGATTTTCTGTTTTCGGTCATTTGGTTACATTTTGTGGTTTTAGGTTTTCTTCTGTCTCCTTGGGAGGGTTTATCATAACAGGTGCTCAGAAATCTTTAAACAAATAAATAGATTTTATGTGTAGAATATTGTAATGTTTAAATGAGCAATTAAGTATTGCTATAACTGAGTAATTCCATGAGCTACCATTAGGAAGTGAAAGAAATTTAAATTGACAGATTTGGCCATCCCTAATAAGAACACACATACACATTTGCTCAAGGTGCTGTGTCCTGTGTTAAGCTAAGCTTCTTCTGGGGTTAAAAATGAATAGAATAGTAACAACAATGGTAGCAGTAGTGGTACTGGTAGTGGCACAATACTGGCATGTAGGTGGGTGCTCAGCAAAATTGCACAACACTTCTCCCCACCATTTTCTTTCAAGGCAAAGTGAAAGGAGTCTAAAATTTTAAATTTTAAAGCTACTTTTTTAAACTATTTAAAAAAATGTAAACTACTTTCAAATGCATCACTGCCCCAGTTGGAGCCTGTAAGCTACCTTCCCCATTTATAATTAGAGATCCATGAGACCAAAGGGAGACCTCAGTAGACTTCCTCAGCTGATCGGTGCTATTTGCTGCTGAGGACCGTGAGGAGCATGAATACAACTTAGAAGGCCTCACTTGGCCTCTCCTCGGCTGACCGGAGAATTGTCTGCAGCCAGGATTCAAGGGGCGGAACCCGTTGCTGTCAGCTACAAAGGGTGGGAGCCCTGCTCAAGCAGATTCCTGTGCTCCGATATTTTCAGGGTGCCGGGACCAGGCCAGCGGCATTGCTGGTTTCAGCACGGCCTGAATGTGCACCCCAGCTTTCATTCTTTCTGATATCTCATATAGCAATAGATTTTGCATTTTTCCATCACCACTGCCCTTTGTAAATGGGAGTTGTGGTCAAACTGATTATCCTGTAAATACAAATATAGTATGTTTCACCCTACAGTGTCAGAATTCAGGAGTGTATTGAATCACATGTATTTAATTCATCAAGAAAGCAAGTGGTGGGGCAAGCTGGGAGTTCACATTGCAAATGCAGAAACTTGCCGTGAATGTTCCTGAACCTGAAGCTGAGATTTGTCTGTCCTTAATTCTAATCATCTGCAGAAGGGCCGAGATGGGCATACTGACTCCAGCCCCTCTGCTTCTGTCTCCATCCTCCTGCATGAGTTGCAGCGTGAAAATCAGCCGTGGAGAGCTCTCTCAGGCTACGTTGGCCCTCTTGGCAATTCAGAATTTTGGCAGATCGGGGCACAAATTTAAATGGCTTGGTGGGGGGGGGGGGTCACCGCTCATGGTGGACATTTGCCCTCCAATTCTTGGAAGGCCAGGGTTTCAAGGGTCGGGACCCCTGGAGTTTCTGCTCCTCTTCACTGCTGCAGCCTGCTTGTTCATCTGCCTCTTGCTCTGGCCCAGAGAATGGTGGCTTTGAGGAGGAGGAGCAGACGCCATGGTCTGCTTGCTTATTGGCTCCAGCATGCGGAAGGCAGCAAAGACGGGCAAGGGGGGGGGGCAAGAGCAGCTGGTGCCAGTGGTGGTGGGAAGGCCGACTCATGGAGGGAGGGGGGCACAGGGTGCTGGAGGGGTGCTGCCAGCATGCTCATTTTCATTTCCCTTTGCAGTGCAGAGGATTTCGAATGCCGGAAGAGGGCAAGTGAAAAATCTCGGCTAACTATTGATACTTTGAAAGTCGATCAGCCTGTGGTGGCTGAAACACTGCCTCATTGAACGGACTGCAGAATTGTCCTCTCCGGCAGGAAGGCGCAGCCCTCCCCATAGCAATACACAGCCACTCTGTCTCGGCTCGGAGTTATCAGCCAAGGTGGGCAAGAGTTGACAGGCGTGCTTTGGCCCACCTTCCCCAGGCCTGCTGCCTGCTTCTCCCCCAGGGTTCCCCAGGGCTATTGGGCACATTTCTCCCTTGGCCAGACTTGTTCCCATGTTGTGCTGAGAGGGGGGAAAAAGAAATCTATGCAGATGTAAAAGGACAAGTTGTTCTCTGTGTATTTCAGGAGTCAGGATCATGTGTTGTATACACAGCCAGGCTTGTCTTAGCCGTTTCACATGACCTGACAAAAACAGACTGATGCCAATCTTGCATATAAGCATTAAGGAGTCTGCTCTTTTATTCCCTCTGAACTGTAATTCCATCCCTTTTGCAGGAACATCTCCTCCCCCTCCCCTCTTTTTGGGGCTAGTGGCAAAAGCAAACAACAACAAGGGGGTGCAGTGTGTGGAAGAAAGGCAGGGAAAGGCCGGTAGGCAGAGACAAAGAAGGACTCCCTTTTGATGCACACGCCCTTGAATGCCAGCCAAATGCCTAAGTGAGGTATCACACTCCCTGACTAGGCCCGTGCCCATAAACATGGGCGACCAGGAGTAGGATGTGTGTTTGTGGTTGGGCGAAGAATGCAAGTTATGTTCTGTGTGGAGGAATATGCCTGGTGCTGAAAGCTGCGGGCTCAGGGAATGAAGGCAGTTGTGCAGAGAGGAGAAGGAATGCTCTCAGCACTTTGTGCCCTCAAATGCAGATTAGCTTGGACAGGGATGTGAAGTAGGAAAGATATATCCTGAACACCTGTTTCTACATCAGTATTTTTCCTTCTCTGCAAGAGTATAGTGAGCTCTGCCTCTCGCCGAGTCTCTGCAGCATGGGCAGTTTCTTGCCATCCAAAGCAAAAACAGCCCTGTGTCCAAGTTGTACTTTGCAGGCATGTGGTGTTTATGGCAGGCATGCGATACAGCCCATCTAGAGGTTCACTGAGAGACACCCAGTGCTGCAGTTGCCTCTGCCCTCCATCCTCTCCTCTTCACGGGGCTGACCCTGCCATAAGGCAGAGTGCGGAGTCTGCCTTGGGTTGCTGGTGCAGCAAGGTAGGAAGTTCTGGGTTGAAGGGCAGAGCCGTCTACCATACTCCTCCCATTCCAAAGCCAAATCATAAATGGCCTTGTGTTGTGTCTTGCTTGTGATCTCCTTGGAAGGAAGCCTGCTTTGCCTTAGGAAACACCAGAAATGGTCTAAAGGGGCATGATTCTGCTTGGGTGTCAGGCAAATCCAGTGCATATCTGTGCCTTGCAGAGATCTGTGCAGTTAGGATAATGTAGCAAGAAGCTTTGTTTTAGGCCAGGGATGGGCAACACATGGCCCTAAGCACCGCTCCTGCCACCCCAGGCTTTGCAGCTGCAGCAGCTGGAGGGCAACCCTCATGGACTCTGAGACACTGAGGTTGGCTTCTGGGATTTCCACTCCTGCAGTTAGCAGTTTTTCATGAGCTGACAAAGAAGTGCTGAACAGAGTGTTCTCCAGTATCTCTACATGCAGTTCATAAGCAGATATTGAGAACTCTCATTCATTTTTTTTCATTTATTGGTTCTCTAACCCTCCCCCCTCCCCCATTAGCCACATGGTTTTGGCATTGGAGCAGGGAAAAGAAAGAGGGGAAGGAGGACCAGTTGCTGGGGATTCACCTGAGGGTGGTAAGTGGCTCACTGCATAGTGGCAGCAGCGCTTGCTTGCGTTCTGGCATCAAGGGTAGACATAGGTCCACACCCAGGATGATGGGGGCAGTGGGGAGCACTGCCCGTTTGCTCATTGGCGTTCTACATGTCAAGCAAGCAAGTGAGGTCAAGGATAAGGATGAGGATTAGTAGCAGCCAGTGACAATGGCAACAAGACTGTGGAAGCCCGTTGAGGGTGTCCTGCCCACGGACCTAGCTCTGCCTGGAGTCTCTACCTGGCCATCATGGACCATCATTGTGCTGAGGCAGATCAGGAGTATCTGGATCTTTGGGAAGATGGCCATCATATATTATGCTCAAGACACACTTGGAGCATCCTCTTCTCCTCAGGGAGCACGGGCACCTAAAAGTTTGGCCTTTGCCAGCAGCCATAGAGTGAGGCCTCTTAATGAGAAACTAGGCAAAGCCCACCTTGTGAGAAGACTATTTCCCAGGTGGCATTAACGGCCAGCAGATGTTCTCCAGGTAGGGGCCTGAAGGGCCATGCTTAAAAGCCTTCAGTGCTGTGCACCCAAAACTTTAGGTAGTGAACATGTGAAGCTGCCCTGTGCAAAATCAGACCACTGGCCCATCCAGCCTGCAATGAATGCTGCAACAAGCCTCCCAGGCAGCATCTTTCCCAGACTGGTGACATATTTCCCAGCTCATGGGTTGGATCTGGATTTATGCTGGTTCACCCACATTGGCAGAAGTGACTTTCCCACACTGTCCATCCAGCACACTAAAAATGTGCATGCAGGGTCAGGTGAGGCTGCTGAAAGAGATCAGCTGTGGAGGGGGGATGGTACCCCTGGAACCAAAGTGGAGTGGCAGTCTTCTTTTCACAGAAGGCGAGTCCTGGATCTAATGCCTCAAGTAGGGATCTTTCACAGCCTTGCTTCCTGATCCATTTTCCTCCTAGCTGGAGATACTGTGATATGGGGGAGAATAATTAGCCCTCCAAATGTTAAAATCCCATCAGTCCTACTCAGCGTGTCACTGGGGATCGATTCTTGGAATTATGTGGCCTTCCAGTTGTTGTTGGACCACATTTCCCATCTCTGTGCCAGACACTGAACCGTGAACCTTTAGCCTGCAGATGAGGTACTCTGCTATGGCTACTCCCAAGACATGGACTACTCTGAGCACTGCACTCGGGGCTTTTTGCACCCAGAAGCACCTCACCAGAGCAACGAGCCTGACTTTGTTTTGAAGGCAGCTGTTGCCCAAGAAAATTTCCCTTGATGACTCAATGACATCGAAACTAAGAATCTGAACTTTTGCTTTGTGATGTTGGGAAACCACTGCTGGCTATGTGTCATGTGGTTTGGCCTTCACCAAAGGAGACATTTGGTGGTTTTGCTGCTATCTCCCAGAACAGGTGAGTTGGCGTTCAGTTAAAGCCGCAGCTTGAGTCCATGTGATTTACAATAGTTAATCAAGAAGATCCAGAAACCCATCCTAAAGTATTCAGGCAATTTGTGCTTTCATGAAAATAGCCCCATCATGACCCTGATCTCCAAAATATTGCTTCTTCTTTATTTGTTCTTAAAGAACACTTGGAACACTTGTTGGTAAAATTGGTCATTGTTTTAAGAAGAAGAACATTACCCTTGACGTCAAAACTATAGCCATTGTTTTACTAAGAAGATGAAAATTCCCCCAGTGGCCAACAAATCTTATAAAGATCAATTCCATTCAAAAAATAAATGCAGTATATTTAATATTCCATGTCTCTTGTCCCCCAAGTTACCATAACTTGGAATCTTTAAATAAGAGGCCTGAACTCTTAGCTTGGAGGTCAATGGTAGCAAATTTTGTTTTAACAAGTTTGATAAAAATCTGCTGAGCCATGTCCACCAAGGGCCAACAGGGCTTGGTTGTCTTTGTGGCAGTGGGAGCCGAGTTTGAACAGCAGTGTCACACACACCCTAACTGGCCCCAGCCAAACATAATTGAGCTCAGCCAAAGGCTCCTTCAGCACGATGGGTCATGTATTAGAATTGCTGAAGAGGCTTAAAACGTATGAATCTGAAATGGAGGAATGATAATTCAGTGGGTACGGCTTCTAATAAACTGAGGCACCATGTTCAATGCTAAGCTGCAATGAAATGGTTGCATTCTATGCTATTTTGGGACTTTTACGTGTACCCATGAATCTGTATATGTGTGTATACAAGAGCATCTCGTAGGCACATTGCCAAAAAAGGAAGACAAAAGCACACACATATAGATTCATTTGTATGGGTTCATTTATGCAGACAAGAATTTAGACAGAGTTACTGCCATGAGCAGAGCAATTCTGTGGCCCCTGAGAGAGTGGATGCCCTTTCCCAAGGCCATAGACTGTGTCCTGAAGTCCAAATGAGAATTTCTCCACACAACACCTCCCCACCCGTCATGGTAAGCTCTGCAGTGGCTTTCATTTCTGAGATCACTGTTGCAATCTTGGAGAGGGGGGAGGCAGAGAGGAGGGGCCGATTGCCCTTTCGACTATAGATGTGATGCACACTGCTAGCATCAGTGGTGCTGATAGGAAATTTGAAACCCCAAACTTGCTGGTCTTTTGGGTGCAAGTTTGATGCCATGTGTATTGCTTCTGTTGAAAAGCGTGCAGTAACATTTCTGTTTTACCCAGTTGCCACTCCAAATGCACTTCCATATTCCTGACATATTAGAACAACAAAACTGTTTGCCAACCCTGATATTTTTCAGAAGGATAGCAATGAGAATGTGAAGTTTTTCACTTTCAACTCACTTAAATAATAGCCCCTTCATGACAATAGGCACTTGCTTTTGTTGCCTGTATGTTCTCATCCCTTGCTACTTCCTGGGTGATCCCTACGTTATGGGGTCCTGAAATCTGGCCCATGGTCCAGCCCTTGCTACACCATGGACCATCCTTCCTATTAAGGTTCTAAGAGATTTAAACTGTGTTTGCCGGGTTTTTGTGCATGTTTCCTTTTTATGTAAAATGAACAGAGATCACAATTGAATGTGGCACATGAGGAAAGACACTCATCAAATTGATGTTTGGAGAAACTGGTGAACAGAAACATAATTTGTCCACCCATTTTCCAAAAGGGTCCACTTACCCCATAGATCACAGTGTGGTGATGCATTTCTCTGTTTTTAAATGCACATTTTTCAAATGGGAATGCATGTTTGGTAATTTATGAATAGTTTTAGAAAGAAGGAGCTACTGTTCAGAACCGTGGCAAACTGTGATCTCTGTTCAAAAATTGGGCTAGGTAGTTTCATCCACTCAGAAGTGGCTACCATGCATGCAGAATCCATCGATTATGTTGAAATGTTCAGAAGTTAGAACTGTATGTTGATTGTCATTTGAGAGACAGAAAGGATTGGGTTCTTTGAAGTTCTGATTTGGCTACAAGACAAAAGGAGCACCTTCTGAAGAGGCCCAAACTAAATCCATCAGCTTTCTGAAGCAGGATCTGAAGTGAATCTTGTTTTCCGTGCACATTCCAAATCGCACTCTAAGTCTCCTTGGTCAAGTAAGCTAAGCAAGTTGGCTTTAGCAGCTAGCAGACTTACTGAAGTCTCATGGCACTGGGGGTTATTTTACTGTCTCCCTTATAACACAGCAGAGGAAGGAGCAAGAGTATCAGCACTGCCTGTTGAACAAGATATAAGATAAAATACACCCAAGGTGTAGCTTAGGGGTGCAGAACCTCTGAGGGCTGAAGTCTGCTTTGCAGAATTTCTTGAGGGCCGCACTCCCATGACAGAAGGCAGAAGGGTGAGCCCAGATAGTCCAGCGTAAAGCTTTGACAGCAGTAAGAGAGCCCCAGGAGGGGCATTCCAGCCTTTTAGAGGGAAGAAAGAACTGCACAAAAGCTGGGAAGCCACCCACTGATTGCTGGTTTGGGGCAAGGTAGGCCACTCCTAGGGAGGCCAAGGAAAGCAAGTGGGCAGCCGGCCACTCCAGTGGCCTGGGTGGACTCTCCAGGCTCGAGGTGCTGGACTCCTGCTGTAAACAGGAGGGGGCAGAAAGAGTGCATGACTCTGTGGGAAGGGTTGGTTCTGCTTTTCAGACAGTCAAAAAGAGACTTGAGGGGAGAGCATCCACCTTACAAGCCTGCTTTGCTTATGTCCCTGTTGCTCTAAACTAGGCTTTGGGCAAATCAGAAACCTTTTTGTAAATCATTTGGCAACCTGATCAGGAAATCCAGCTGAACAGCTAGCGAGCACTTTTGAGTAAACATGCATCAGATTGCTCAGCACAGCTCCCCATGCTGGCACCTTTCTTGCCTAGCAAATAGCAGCCTTCCCTCTTGGGAGGCCAAATTCCCTTGCTGCTGAATGAAATCAACGGTCGTGCTTATTCTTCTGTCTCTGCAGCCACCTTGTTTGCCACCTTTGCAAACAATTGACTGTGGGGCCAATGGCAAACAAGTCACTCACTCTTAACTGGAGTCCAGAGAAGGGTGGCGGGGGGGGGGGGGGGAGAAGGCTCTCCAGGAGCAACAAGGCATTTCAGCCCCGGGAACAGAGCCAGCGGCAGCTCTGCACCACCTCTCTCCTGGAGGCTGTTCTATTGCTTGCTTTGAATTCTAAATTAATCCAGGTTGGGCTTAAGTGTAGTGATGTTTGACAAGGGAGGGAAAATTATTAAAGAAATCCTCTACAGCCCATCTTGGTGGGGGCAGGAAGAAAGGCAATGATCAAGTGTTTGAGGCAGAACGTTGGCTGTTCAATGAAGGAAGGGTATCTGAAGGCGGGCTCTTAACTCAGCAGAGTCTGGGCTAGTGGGCTGGGGTGGAACTCCTGAGATGGTGGTGTGGTTCATTTCAACATGTGGAAAACTGGCTCGGCTTTCTCTGGGTCTCCCTCCTGCTCATGCCCCCACATGCTTCAGGAGTTTTGCCACTATGGCAAGGGTTCAGGAGACCAAGACCTTCCTCTGTCCAGACATGCCTCTTTTTCTAGGAATGGGTCACTTCCAGTTACAAGTGCAGAATGTTTGCTTCGTTATACTTCTTGTACACATCGGTAAGACTGTGGCATGTCCATCTTGTCAGTATTGTAGGCTGGTTTTGCTCACTGATGGGGAAAAACTTAGCTGTGGGGATGCAGGTGCTGGCTAAGTTGCTCTGCACAGTGCTCAGCTCCTCCACGGAGATGGCAGCACTCACATGAAGCCAGGGGGCCAGCTGGTACAGGGAAATGTGGCTGCTCTTCCCAGCACTGGTCAGGTCATTTCGCACGTTGCATGGCTCCTCAACAGGGGCACTGGACATCATGCAAAGCCAGGGATTTGGCCAACACTGGGAAGAGTGGCTGTCCCTTGGAGGGCCAGTTGAGTCCCTGTCTTAGTCTGAGGAAAGGCCAAGAGGAAGTCTGAAGAGGTTGTGGGTATGGCAATGATGTTATGAGGCATGTCTGCATCCACTGATATTCAGTCCAAGCAGTGCCTGGGGGGTCAGTTCTCCCCACCGCAAGAACATCCTGCACCCCTGACTTTGAGGGATCAGCAGAATATATATTTTTGTGACTCACTTGACTGTGAGATCATTCATAGTGCATTTCTACACATGTCCACCCAGCATTAGTATTTCTATTGATTATTTTTTTGATTTTTACATTTATTTTTCCTACCTCGCTTCCTTCATGGACATCAGGGTGGCTAGTTGAGCTTCCCACATGGTCTCCCCTCCAAGCACTGGCCAGACCAAAACCTGCTTAGCTGCAGCATGGTGAGTCTCACATGCCTTCAGACCATACCTAGGGCTGTATTTTCTTGGGGTGTCTTTTAGGGAAGAATCCCTCTCAAGGCAGTAAGAAATGCTCCTAAGGCACTTAATAGTGGGTCTCACTGAGTTCAAGAGGGCTCACTTCCAAGTATGGGACTGCAGCCTTATGCTTCTCTCCTACATATCTACTAAGAAGTAAATCCTATTGTGTTTAATGAGGCTTAGTCCCACTGAAGTAGGGATAAGATTACAATCTTCATCCAGTATCTTTTGCTAAGTATTAATGAGAATATTCCTTACAAATTTGGTAAGTTATGGGGGAAGTGGATTCCTAGCCATTTGGATCCATGCATATGACAGAATGTCAGTGCAGATATTTGGATATGGGGAAGCTGGTTTGATTCATCATAGATGGGAAGTCATTGCAAATAGTACGCTAAATTCAAAACTTTCCAAAATCTGTGATTATTAAGAAACATATGTTTTTTTTTTCTTTAGGGTTAGGGTTAGGGCTTCTTTAGGAATCTTTCCATGTTGTAGAGTATGCTGGAAGCAATTAGGGCACCATCCTAAGTATATTTAGACAGAAAGAAAGCCCTACAGCTCCCAGGATGCTCCAGGCAGTATGGTTTCCCAGGGTATGCTGGGAATTTCAGGACTTTTTTCTGCCTGAATGTGCAAAGGATTGTACCCTTGAGAAATTTTGCATTAGAAATGCAAGAAGTTTATGGGAAAAAATATGCCTTATCAAAACGTGGTAGGGATAAAAGTGCAAGATCCCTAGCTTGGAAATCATTTCAATCATTTGTTCAATATTTCATGACAGGGACTAAAAGTGATCCCCCTTCACAGACATTTCCAGGAGTTTGGAGCAATCCCACATTACTTTGTTCTGTTTTCAATAATATCAGTATGTGTACAAAGTCAGTCATATAGGACTTTCACTGGGCTGGGAGAAAATCTAATTAGGTTTTATGAACTGAGTTTCTAAAACCAAATTCAGATGGTTTTATGAGTTGGCTATTAATGCAAGCATGCCTAATTTTTGTAGAAGTGAAATGACACAGGCTGTCATACTTCGGACAGATTCTGAGAAGGCAAGGTGCCTTTGAGAAGACAATCATGTTAGGGAAAGTTGAAGGCAAAAGGGAAGTTGAGGGCAGAAGACAAAAGGGGAGAGCAACTCTGAGATGGATTGAATCTGTAAAGGTAGCTACAGCCTTGAGCTTGAGAGAGCTGAACAGAGCTGCCATGGGCAGGACACTGAGAAGGACTTTCATGGTTTCATCACCATGAATTGGAGATGGTTGGAGGGCACATGGCACAGTCTTTTACACACTGGGCATGCCAGTAGGATCGGGAGTGCTGGCTTGTTCAAGGAAGATGCACATCTTTTGAAATGGTCAATTTGTTCACACAGGTCCTTGCACTGTGGGGTTCACCATGCAAAAGCTGCACCTAGACCCCTGGGAACACATGGGCAGATTCCATGCTCTTTAGTGCCTTTAGTGATTGCTTGGATTTCTTTTAATTGAATCTAAAGGCCTTCATATTTCTCAGCATATTCTAGCAAAAATATTATGCTTGAACTCTTTCCTCCAACTGCCAAAGCTGCTGAGAAGGGCTGGGTCTGTATGTGTGTGTCTGTGCACACGCGCACCAAATGTTAAACTCACATTCTACTACTCCATCGCCTGCCATTTGGATGGCAAGCACACAATCTGGGTGCCAAACCATGGAAGAATTTTTTTCCTAGCAGCAGCATCTGTCTGCTTGGCAGCTTTCTTGCTCAGTTGTGCTGGCAGCCCTGGGAGCAGGCTGGATCTGTCAAGTGTTTAGGCTGCTGTAGAACTGTCTGAAGGCCATTTGAAAGCATGTTTGCTCAACCTCCATTTCATTTGGACAAACCCGCACCATGCTTGGTTCTGCTCATGAGGTTCTGCAGAAGTCATGGGTATAACAGATATGTTCAGGGGGCATCATCCTGAAAGTGATGTTTCTAAAGGAGCTGCTTTCAAAAGTCACCATTGACCTACCAGAGTGCAGTTGGCCGCTCTGCTTGTGGCCACCTAGGGGTAATTATTGATACTTAAAAGATTCAGAACCCAGGCCTTATACTGATTCATAGATCAATATGCCCATGTGGAAATAATAACTGTGATTCATTTAAACTTCACAAAGTCAGCCAATTAATTTTTCACCCAAATAATCTTGAACAAAATATAATCTCCAAGTAATTTCCACCCTAACTAACCTGGCTGATCTCAAAACCAGTGCGTGAGGAAAGAAGTATTTTTCTAATAACAGCTGGTGACATGGCAGGAATGTTCAGAAAAGATTCTGCAAAGTGGTCTTATTTTTTTGTCTTGGGGAAGAAATCTTTGATTTCTTTTTCAGGAGAATTTCTTCTGAAACATTTGGCTCAGATCCTCTAGCTGTTGCTGTCCAAGAAGTTCAGGGGTAGGCCATGTGTGGCCTTCCAAATGTTCTGGCCTACAACTCCCAGCAGCCCTAGTCAGCAGAACCAATGGTGAGGGATCATGGAAACTAAGCCAAGGCAACAGCAAGCTGCCCACAAGTAGATGATCCTATGCTAAGATGGAGCAGTGACTTGACTCAGCATCAGTAAAGGCCAGTCCTCCTTATACCAGAATTACCATTTGTGTATGCATGGTGTTGAATGAATGATGGCTTTAAGGACTTGGGGTGAAGAAAATAACTGAATTTACATTAGGTTCCTGTTCCCCAAATGCTCACACTTTGGCACCCAATTAAAGAGACCCATACTTCTACGTATGTTACAATTAGACAGATAAAGAGGTAGCTAGATTTGCTATCCTTTCCCCATTATATCTGGGATAGCTACAAGTTGATTTCTTGGTGGCACAGCAAGGGTGTGTGGATACGCTGCAATGTGGCTCCATGTGCTCACACCTGCAGGCAAAACTGTGTGGGAGCCATTCTGCCAAAGCCACTTCAACACAGCTGTGTGGGAACCGCTTTACCACTCAGTCTTCAAACCCAAATACTGGCTTTGCAAAACTTCTAAAATATGTTTGGGCTTGTACTATGTATTTTCAACATACTCGTATTTCCTGCTTGGATATAGAGCCTAAAATATGTGATACACGTACATGGTATCACATTTGTGACTCACAAATGTGTATCCATTTACTTGTTTATGTTAATGGATACACATAAATAGCAAGTAACATATCAAATAAATGCATAAATAAATCATTGTCATTCCCTTAAATGCATTTGTATTTAAGTTGCTAATTAAGGCTATCAGCAGGTAATATTTTAGTGTTATGTAAAATCATTGTTCTAATTTCTCTGTAATTTAAAATCTCAGAGCATGAGAGATGTTGTTAGACTAAAATGAACTCCTTTTTTTAAAGATACATCATTGTCAACATAAAGAAAGCACATTACCTCTATTATAAGGATTTTATTAATGCCTTCTGTACAGGACCACATAAGAAATCATTACTCATTTTCCCTGCTAGAATTATCATCACAAACTGTAAAATGAGAAGGGCACTGAGAGATGTAAAGGCATCTAAGTCTTTACTTAGATGCCAATTTCATAGCTGAAGAGAAGGAAGTAATTACCAGCTTTATCATATACCAACCTTGCCCAACCTCCTGGCCTTTAGAGGTGTTGGACTAAACTACCATAACCTCATAGCTGAATGGAGGATTAAGGTTAGGGAATTTAATCCAACACCTTTGGAGGCGACCAAGTTGGGGAAGGCTGTCTTAGCCTCCTAGGTCTAGTTGTGCTTAGCATCCTGAGCAAAAAATACACATGTGTCTATTTTTTTAAATTGAGAACATAGTACGTAAAGGGATTCATCAGATTGGAGAAAGAGGAAATGAGATGAAAGGGACAGATAGAAGGCATAATGGCAGACAGTTATCCAGTTCTAAGATCACTGCTCGCAGTGAGGGCTGTCGCTTGCCACTCTTGGAGATTTTGTCTGCTTAGGGTAGCTCAAGCCTTACAAAATGAGGAAAGAGGCAAAGGGGGCGCTCCATGCTGGCATCTCTCTCTCGCACAAGATGCACAGCAACCTGCCCTTGAATATCCCAAAGTCTGCATGCAGAAAAGCTAAATTCTGTAAGTTGTGTAAATAATGCAAATGAAGCACATGCTTGTTTTCCACAATTCTGTTTGCAAGACCTGGCAAGGGCAAAGAGCTATCCAGAGTGCTGAAGCCCCAGCCCTGGCCATTCAAAATCTTCTTCAGTCCCCCTTACCTTAAGATTTCAATTGCCACAGAATTCACACACTTTCAATCAGTACTTCTGGTCTTAAGGGCTAGAAGCATGAGATATGCAGGATGCTGAATTCTGAGCACAGTATTAAATTCTGCATGTACAGTGCAGAGAATACATGGTTTAAACACTCCTGCTCCCACCCACACCCAGGGGGACTAGCAGGAAACAGGATCTTCCTGAGACCCAGGATGTGGACAGTCCTGGGCTAGGTGGACCAGTGGCCTAACCTGGCACAAGACAGCCTTTGTACCAGAGTGTTGAACCCCTTTCAGCCCAAGGGCCGCATTCCATTTTAGAGAAGCTTGTAGGAACCACATTCCAGGAGTGGGCAGGCTCTGAGGGCAATAGGGGAGGCCAAAACACATTGAAATACCAGGATATTTTAACATGGAGCCTTTCTGGCCAAAAAGTAAGCCTTAGGAGAGGCATTTCAGCTTTTCTGTGATGGAGAAAAACTGTACAGAAGTTGGGAAAGCACCAAAATGGTCAGTGGTTGGGGAATGGGGTGTAGGCACAGGGTATGGAGCGTGGCCTGGTGAACCACCAACCCATCTCTACTATTTGGTTGCAGGGCATCTTGTAACAAGGGGCATGGAGATGGGGCATGACAAGGCCACCTTATTTAGGACATCTGCTTTCTCATCATGCATGGCTCAGCACCCTGCTTAGACTGGCTGGAGCTATTTCTGTGCCAAATTTGGCCCCTCACACCTGAGGCCCTCTACCACTGCTTCATAGATTCATGTGTCCTTGCTGACTTGACCTGACCCTTTGCTTTGTTGTGATGGAGGATACTCCCTGCCTTCTAGAGGTGGCGATCTGCTTGTTGATGTATAGTCAACCATAAAAACAGTTGTGTAACCAAGGCAAAAGCTTCATTTTGACTTCAAAGCACAGCAGATTCTAATCCATAGGACATAGAACACTGCCTTGCTCCTTTAAAGAGGTATGAATATATAATTAGAAAAGATTTCCCCCCACAGAAGATAATGCAAAAATAAATTTCGTTTTTAAATAACTTCTTGTGGCAACCTTTTCTTAGGCACTGTCTAATTTAGCATTAAATCACATACTCGCTGGCAGTGACCTAGTGGAAGGAATATCCTCCATGGCTTGTTTCAAGTTTCATTCATACGTACTGTCTAAAATTAGATCTATGACTTTCATTTTAGTCCAAAAGCTTCTTTGCCTAGTGTAATATTTTGTAGAAAGAGAAAAGCAATTCTACATGCTCAATCATCTTCAGTCTTCCAGGTGTTTGCTGAGTGCTGTTAATTGACACCAGACGATGCAGTAGATCCTGGCTCGCGGTGCTTGGCTCATAAATGGCCAAGTATTTGTTTTTTAGAAAGGGTAATAATCACATGTTCAAACAAAAAGAAGTGCTCTCCCTTTCGCTAGGCAAAATGTGCCAGGGATACCGATGTCCCAATGCAGTGCATGTGCTGCATTACAGAGAAGCCAAAACACATGGAAAGTGGCCTTGGGCAGCTAGAGCCAGTCCGTTTCATTGCGCCCCCAAGGCCAAACGGGAGTTGACCAGCTCACCTGTGAGCACAGGACAAAAGTCAGGCTGCCCCATCTGGTCCCACTGAATTTCCAGAGTATCTTCAAAGATGGCCCGACACAAAGCACATCACAATAATCCAGTCTGGAGGTGACTGAAGCATGACTGACTATAGCCAAGCCTTCCCTATAAAGCCTTAAATGGCTTGGGGCTAGGTTACTTCAGGGATCACTTGCCACCATGTTGGTCAGACCAAGATTAAGATTAATGGCAGAGGTCTTGCTCTTGGTGACATCTTGAATGGTTTGGCAAGTTGATCCAAAAGATGTGGCCTTCCCCGCTGTGGTGGCCTGATTCTGTGGTTGGTGTCCAACTGAAAGTCACTGGGCTCCGGCTTTGGGTGTCTTCCACCAGAATGGAAGACATTTTAATTTTGATCAGCTTGTAATGTGCATCACAGGGGTGGGAAACATCCGGGGAGTTTAGGGGTCAATTCCCAGGACCTTTGTAGGAGCATGCATCTTCTACTACTGTGTTGCCAAAATTTAGTAGCACAGTGGTGGTGGCCAAAAATGGATGGTTTGCTTTTACAAATTGTTTGCAGTACTTGTGCTGTTCTCAATTGCACTTCTACTATCAGTTGAAGAGTGGGATATTGTGATCATTATATTCATCCTCTTGATCAGCTACATCAGTGGTGGTGAACCTGAAGTCCAACTTCATGTAAAGGGTCACATCTCCCTTTGAACCTGACCACCGGCCATTCTGAAGTCCATGGTGAAGTCCAGCAACATCTGGTCAGTCACAAATTCCTCACCCCTGTTCTACATTGTTTGCTGAAGTGATTCAAATAAGTTACTGAATTTAATTTTTTGATTAAAAAAGCAGCTATTCATACTGAGTCGAACAATTGAGCTAAGGAGTACCCCAAACTCTTTGTTTTTCTGGTCATTGTGGCTATGAGTGACAGGCAACTGGAGCTGACCTCCCACACCGCCAAGCAATGGCTACCTAAGACAACCACCTCATTCTGCCTCTTGGTAGGGCCAACTCTGAATGAAAACTTCCCTGCTTGGCAGGAGAAAAAAGTGATCAAAATAGCTTCAGTGAAGGGCTCAGGGTCAGCCAGGGTCCCAAGGACTCTTCAGAGGCCAGACTAGGGGCTCTCTGCCCAGAAGGAGCAAATTTGTTGTATCTCTGCTATTTGGCTGCAGGAAGTCTTGTAACAAGGGGCGTGGAGATCAAGCATGGCAAAGCCATCTTGTTCAAGGCTTCTTCTGTCCCATCATGCCATGACTCAGGACCCTGCTTAGACTGGCTGCAGCTTTTTCTATACAGAAACAAGCCTGTAGGACCCCTGTAGGGATAGGCACAGCAGCAATGTGGGAGGGGAAATTTAATGCATTCTCTTTGTGGCTTTTCCACCGCAAATATTGTCCCTTTCCCTCCCCTCTCTATTGTTATTTGCCAACTTTTTTAAAAAATAAGAAATACTGGGGCAAATAGCAGTTTCAGGGGGGCAATTTTCAGTCAAACAAAAGGGGCATGGGGAAAACAGTTAACCCCACTCCTACTACAATCTTGATTGGGGTGTATGTGTGCGCATGTGCATGCTTTGACTGCTTTTCTCATGTACACAGAGGTGGCCAGTCTGAGGGCATCTTTCATGAGGGGCTTCCAACCCTATCTTGTTTGTCCCCAAGAAGCTCATCCTTGCGGAAACCCAAGGAAGAGCTATGGGGCCCTTTTGGTGTCTTCTGCTGCCACCTACAGGCTTGTCAAGGAATAACAGACCTGCAAAGAGAACCAACTCCTGCTTAAATCTCCTCCTTTGCGTAGTCTCACTGGTGAGAGCCAGGAGACACACACGATCCCTTTTGCCCTCCATCACCTTCAGAATTCAGCTCTGCAAAAGCTTTTGGCAGATACACTTCGCTGAATCTGTGGGTGGATGCACTTTTGGCTAACGCACCAGCATTAAAGTTTAAAGATTTCACAATAGCAGTCAGATTCTGACAGCATCTGACCTAGAGGAAGCAATCAGTATTTGACAGTGCTTGAGAGCAGACCGGCAGGACAAGGAAGGTTTTGCAGTAATCAATATTTTGCAGTATCTGGCATCAGGTACATAGCCACAACCGATACTGACTGCTGATTTGCAATCATATTTAGGGGTGTGCGTTTGTGCAGGCAATGCAAGGGCACAATTTTACAGTCTCCTGATGCTGCCCAGGGACCTATCGGGTTATTTGGAGCCCTATTTCTGGGGAGGTCCTGCCCTATCCCCATCACAACTGGCATGGAAAGAATGACACCAGTCTCTTCCCCAAGATTGCAGCCGGGCCTCGGAAAGGACAAAAAAGGGGCATGCCAAGCAACAAGAGATGGTGGGGCCAAGAATATGCTGATTCCCAGTCACTTCCCTCCACCTCCGCAGTGCTTCGTCTTGATGGCAGCCATTTAGAGAAAACACACAGCATGAGGCATGGCGGCAGCAGACTTTTCCCTTCCCATGCCTTGCTCCATGCCCTGGATGAGCATAAGCACCCAACTCCAGAGCAGGGATGCAGCGATTCCCCAGAAGCTGCCTCACTTCTATCCATTGGACTTCTTTCTCATGCTTGGCCCTGCCTTAGGGAGTTTCCTGAGCTGGGAGGAAGTCCCTGGACAGCTGTGAACACTAGCAGAAAGCCTCTTGTGCCACTCAGCACCCTACTTGTGCTGCACAAACAAAGCCTGCAAGTCACATATGCAGGAGAGGAACATGGCTTGTGCAGCATTCATACCAGCTCAGTTCCTGGCGGGTGCCCGGGTGGAAGCTCAGGGCAATTGGCACCATGGCAGACTCAGGGCAGTGAGAAAGTAGGCCAGAGTTTGGGGAGCCAAGCTGAGAGAATCCAGTGAATTCCCACCTCCCAAATGGATTCCTCACACATCCCTACTTCAGAGGTTTATGCGCATCCAAAGCAGGGGGCATGGGATTGTGCCCTAAATTGGTTTATGAATCCGGGTAGTGTTGCTACCTAGTTTCTATATCTTCAGCCCTGTTCTGGTGGTTTTATTAGGAGTTGCTGGTTTCTTTCAATCATATTTTTAACTACCCTGGTTCCAGAAGTTGAAGGGCAGTGTAATTTTTGGGAGGATGGTAAAGTTTGGAATTGTGCAAATTGTCGGTGTTGCACTCTCTTTGGAAGTATTCCAATGTTGTATTCGATGTTGTAAGCCGCCCCGAGGCCTTGGCAAGGGGCGGCATAGAAATGTTTTAATAAATAAATAAATAAAAAAGTATTGATATTTTTATTTGGAAATGTCAATGGTATCATTCCAATGGATGATTTGACAATGATTACACACTTACTGACTGCAGCCCATATGGTAATAAGCTTTGGGTGGGAAAGAGTTAATCCTCCAATAACATAATTTGAGAGATAGCCTTGCTGATGACGTTAACTAATATGAGTAGAGTCTGAGTGGAATGATCAGTAAATATTGTCTTTATAGAAAAATTGAGTCTGTATTTTATATCTGAGTTATAAAGTGAAGGATTCAGTACAACCTTATTTACTGTTGGAACAAATTCAGTGGTATGCCTTTGATTGTGTTTATAACCCTTCTTGGTTATTATTTGTTTTTATGTATCAATGTAAGATGAAATATTTTCCTTCATCACTGAACATTTCCTTTGTAACAGAAAGGGATCGAATAAATAAATAAATAAATAAATAAATGGTGATATTGCTGTAGAAATATTTTCAAGACATAAGGGCTTATTCCTATGGGGATGGCCATCACCCTCCAGCCTTGGGGGATAGTGGGCATCCTGTACAGAACAGGAGGAATTCAGAGGTGAAAACAGCTGGATGGCTGATGCTGGCTGGAGCCTGCCGCACCTTGGAGCAAGAGGGAAGGTGCTGAGGCGGCACTAGGATGTGTTGAATCATGGCAGCGCTGGTCTTCTCCCCTCCTCGTTTCCTGGAATACTGTCGTGCATGAAGCTCCGACAGAAACAGTGACTCACGAGGAGACCTTGCACTTGGCACCCAGTGCCCAAGAGTCGACCCCACAACCCAATGCAGGGACGGCTGAGCCAGCTGCTGCGCCTTCCTCTAAGCCCCAGCACGTTGAGCAAACGCCTGGACCTTTATCAGAGACAGAGAGTCATGAGAAAGAGGAAGCTGCAAGTTCTACTCAGAAGGAGTTAGAGCAAACTGCCTCTCCCCCCCCCACCCCCCCGATGCTGATCTCCCTGAGCCAGAAACAGAAGACACAATAGGTGTCGTGGATTTTTCAAGAGCCCAGAACAGACGTATTTTACTCCGATTTGAACAGCTGCAAAGTAGACTGCATAAGAGGGAGGAAAGGCATGACTTGGGAGAATGATCCCACGTGGGCTCAGGAAGAGAAGCCATTA